>NC_065448.1:41499009-41802093 GCF_917563875.1 Diabrotica virgifera virgifera
AGTGTTCCATAAGAAAAAATTAAACTTTGATACGCCGCTATTTATTGGCACATTCTGTATATTTCAAAAGAATTTTAAAATGTAGCTTTTATCAACTTACAAACTATTAATTTAAAAAAATTTTCAAATCTGTTACCATTTCGCTGTAATCTTCCGTCCCGTTAGTGGTGACTCACCCTGTATACCCTATACATGGCAACACTGCTTGCCACGTAATGCACCTGATTCGCGCGGATTCATTGTCATTCGTCATTCTACAATGACAATGTAACTCTTTCTCATAAGCAATGTTGCCGATTTTAGCGCTTCCTGCAATGGGTAATATCTAATCCAACAGAAAACAGTCTGTATTTCGTTGCATGAGTAATGGCAAAACAGGCTATTGACAGACTAGAACTAAGAAGTTAACAACACAAAAATAAAATATTTTTAGCAAGCAAATAATGTTTTTTTTTATGTTTCACACAATATAAGAAGCAATTTTTGTAAACAAAAATAATTTACTCATAAAACCTTTCCGGGAGTTAGAACTAAACTAAATTTACAATCAAGATGCAGTAGACACAAACAAATCAAGACACGTTAAATGCTACTAGGAGCACTCCCGAATCATAATTTACAATGTATATACATTGTAAATCCCAAATCATGATTTCCAAAGTTTATACATTGTAAATTATGATTCGGGAGTGCTCCTAGTAGCATTTAACGTGTCTTGGTTTGTTTATTTCTACGCATCTTGAATGTAAATTTAGTATAGATACCAATAATATAACATTTATCCAATCTTTCCTCCAATATCTATTAAGAAAGAAAGATTAACTATTTAGTGGGAAATAAGCCACAATTAAATTGAAAAATAATTTTATTAACGTTTCGAAGCCCAAATCGGGTTTCGTTGTCAAAATACAAAATACTACTAAAATAAACAAAAATGTTGTTGCTAAGTAAAAAAAATTCTTCTAATAATTTATTTAATCTGACTCATTTATATTGGCAATTCAGACGTATATTATACATTTTAAAGTAGAAGACTTTAAAATGATATCGCCAATATTTATGAGTTGCGTTCCTGGGACGACTTTACTAAAAGATAGTTCACTCGATTACATGAAATCAATCCCAACTCAAGAATATCCGTCACAAAAAAATCATAGCATGTGATTTGTCTTTAAAAAGACAAACAAATGCAACGATGGCAGTAAAAATTTAGTGGACAGATTCAAGTATAGTCCTGAAAGAATCAGATAGTAAAAAGAGAAAAATCAAAGAAGCGGCTCTAATTATGCTAAATGAAACCAATTGTGTCGCAAATTCCTCGGTAGAATGCAGTAGGATGTGGTTACCCATACTGAAAGAGGAAGTCAATAGCAAGAAAATACCACGATTAGTAAGTCAATAACATATCGAGTTAGTACAAATTTTATATTTTAGTATTACTTATTGTATATCTATGTATTAATGATATTATTTATAATATAAACATGTTAAAGTCAGAATTTGGTATTAGTTTTTTTGAAAGTAAATTAAATGTAAGACCAAATACTTACGATGTCGGGATAGTATCACGAGGTTTTTTCCTGGTTTTCCCTCGTGATTTACTATGGAATCTCTAACGCGAGAATTTTACTGTCATCGTTGCATTTGTTTGTCTTTTGAAAGACAAATCACATGCTATGATTTTTTTGTGACGGATATTCTTGAGTTGGGATTGATTTCATGTAATCGAATGAACTATCTTTTAGTAAAGTCGTCCCAGGAACGCAACTCATAAATATTGGCGATATCATTTTAAAGTCTTCTACTTTAAAATGTATAATATACGTCTGAATTGCCAATATAAATGAGTCAGATTAAATAAATTATTAGAATTTTTTTTACTTAGCAACAACATTTTTGTTTATTTTAGTACTATTTTGTATTTTGACAACGAAATCCGATTTGGGCTTCGAAACGTTAATAAAATTATTTTTTCAATTTAATTGTGGCTTATTTCCCACGAAACAGTTAATCATAAAAATGCCACAAGGAAATAGCTTCAGAACAACATTAAGAAAGAAAGATAAAAAAACATCACTATGGGCTTGGTTTATGAACCAAGGAATATTAAAGAAATCATTGAGATCAAAAAACGTCCTAATTGTCTCAAAAAAATTGATAACGATATCCAGTTACTTTCCTGTTAAAAGATGGACATCTCTTATCAATCGCAATAATCTTCTTGCCACCTCACAATCAAACACAAAAGTGTTTGAACTGCTTATCAATTTAATATCTTGAAATGTGCATAAATATATATCATAAACTTTTAAAAATCAAGACAAAAACAATCAACTTTTGGCTGATTCCTCTTCATGTTTATAAGAACTAAAATCCATTGTGGCATAAAATATCCTATACAATCTCATTAACTATTATTTGAACTTTATCAAACAATATAACTTAAAATGGATATACAGAGAAAGTCAACCACTAGTAAATTTTCAGCTCTTATAGTACAGCTGTAGGTAGGTCTTGTTATATAGGGTGTTCAAAAAGTAGCGGGATGGTCAAATATCTGGAGAAATATACATCGGATCAAAAAATTGAAAAATACCTTTTCAATATTTTTCAAAAATCTATTAGTCCATGTGGTGAGACCGCTCCCGTCTGAAAAAAATTTCTGATTCGGTTTCTTTGTGGATTCCTATTCAAAAATGTCCCCTTTAAACAAATCTGAAGGGTGCCGGGCGGAATTTTTGGGCAGAAATTGTTTAAACAATTTTTTTTAACAAATACAAAAGATCATGTTTTTTTGCTCTGGAACATATATTTTTAGATTTCTTGGGTCAATCTAAACAAGAAAGGTATCTTGTAATTTTTCTCAGAAATTGATAGTTTTGGAGTTATAGGCGATTTAAAATCTGAAAAATGCGAAAATACGCATTTTCGAAGCTTAAAACTCATATTTAAATTAGTATTTTTGAGGTTGCCAGATACTTAGATTGAAGACTGAACATTCAGCTTCAAGATTCTGAATAGTGATCGCGTCTAACTTTAATTTGTACCGTTGTTTTTTAATTGTTAAATATGCGTGTTTATCCGATTTTTTTGCCGGTGCGGCGCGCTCCATTTCAAAAATCTTCAATTTCCATCCGAAAAATATTTTTCTAGATTCTTTGGGACATTCTAAATAAAATAAGTTATTTGACATTTTTCTCAAAAGTTAATAGTTTTTAAGTTATAAGCGATTTAAAATCCGAAAAATGACAAAAAAACGCATTTTTGGATTTTAAATCGCTTATAACTTTAATGGCCGGTTGTTCGAACGCTAATCAACAATGATTATTATCAAATATTTAATTACTGTCATTAACTGTCAATGTCAACTTTGTTTGGGTTGCTGAAAACATAATTAATTATAATTATGAAATTACTTAATCAATTATGTTAATAATTGTTATGTTAATTGATTAACTAATCTCATAATTTTAATCAATTATGTTTTCAGCAACCCAATAAAAGTTGACATTGACAGTTTTGGTGACAGTAATTAAATTGTTGATTAGCGTTCGAACAACCGGCCCTAAAACTATTAACTTTTGAAAAAAATGTAAAGAAACTTATTTTATTTAGAATGTCCCAAAGAATCTAGAAAAAATATTTTTTGGAGCAAAATAGGAGATTTTTGAAATGGAGCGCGCCGCACCGGCAAAAAAATCGGATAAACACGCATATTTAACAATTAAAAAACAACGGTATAAATTAAAGTTAGACGCGATCACTCTTCAGAATCTGAAAATTTAGACTTCAATTTAAGTATCTGGCAACCTCAAAAATACTAATTTGAATATGAGTTTTTAAGCCTCGAAAATGCGTATTTTCGCATTTTTCAGATTTTAAATCGCCCATAACTCGAAAACTATCAATATTTGAGAAAATTTACAAGATACCTTTCTTGTTCGGAATGACCGACAAAACTTAAAATATATGTTCCGGAGCAAGAAAACGTGATCGTTTGTATTTGTTTAAAAAAATTGTTTAAACAATTTCTGCCCAAAAATTCCGCCCAGCACCCTTCAGATTTGTTTAAAGGGGACATTTTTTAATAGGAATCCACAAAGAAACCGAATCAGAAATTTTTCCAGACGGGGGCGGTCTCACCACATGGACTATATCGAATGACACAAAACACAACACCCCACTCCACACTCTGGAGGTGTGGCGGGGGGTAACTTTAAAATCTTAAATAGGAATCCACATTTTTTATTGCAGATTCAGATTGCTTACACAAAAATAAGCATTTTTTATTCAAGACATTTTTTCGAATTGTGGATAGATGGCGCTATAATCTGAAAAACTATTTATCCTGATACCCTATAATGGGTAAATTATAGAAACGGTCTAATATCTAGAGAAATACACTTCCAAAAATCAAAAAACACGCGATTAATATTTTTCAAAAACCTATTGAATAACACTCAACACGACCCCCACTCCATCCCATGGAGGTGGGGTGGGGGTAACTTTAAAATCTTAAATAGGAACTAATAGGTAACTTATTCGACGCCATAATAGGCATAAGGAAAAAAGACAAGAAGAAGAAGAAGAAGAAATAGGAACCCCCATTTCTTATTGCTGATTTGAATACCTCATAAAAAAGTAAGTAACATTTATTCGAGACATTTTTTAGATTTCTTGATAGATGGCACTAATAAATCGTATTTTTCCAATTACAGCGTCATATATCAATAATTCTAAAAAATGTCTCGAATAAATACTCATTTTTTCATGAGGAATCCAAATCTGCAATAAAAATGGTGGTTCCTAGTTAAGATTTTAAAGTTACCCTCACCCCATCTCCATGGGATGGAGTGGGGGTCGTGTTTCGTGTTATTCGATAGGTTTGTGAAAAATATTAAACACGTATTTTGGGTTTTTCATTTGGAAGTGTATTTCTAGAGATATTAGACTTGTACAGGATTTATATTAGCATCCAAAAAAATAAGAGTAATCCATATCGATTTAATTTTTAAAGTCTTAAACAAATATTATTTACATGTATTGTTTACATTACGTAAATGGGTGACATTGGTTTTGCAATGTAGCCCACTCGTTTTGAAAACACTGAAGTCAGCAATTGTTACTATTAGTGTTTTCACGGTCACATTCAGGTGTAGTCAATCATAACAAAACAATTACGATTTATTTATAGATATGGAGAAAGTAAAGAGATTATTAATTATTCAGAAATCCACGTGGTTAGATCAGAGACGTTGTCCACCAACTAGTTACTGTCGTATTTAGTGTTCTAAATAAATATATTCTGGTAAATAGTGTTTTAACAAATCAACCCCATCATCGGGGGTAACAACCCCCAGGACCAAGATAGACTGTTTCTATAATTTACTTTGTGTATCAGGATAAATAGCTTTTCTGATTATAGCGCCATCTATCCACAATTCGAAAAAATGTCTGCAATAAAAATTATTGGCGATTCTTCCTATTTAATATTTTAAAGTTACCCCCACCTCCAGGGGTTGGAATGGGGGGGGGGCGTGTTTGGAATCATTCGATAGATTTTTGAGAAATATTAAACAGATATTTTTCAGTTTTTCGATCAGATGTTCATTTCGTGAAATATTCGACCGTCCCGCTACTATTATTGCAACGCCCTATATATCAAAAATACATACAAAATCCAGCGACTTTCTCTATATACCTGGAGTAAAATAATATCAAATATGTTTTACATAGATGACCCAAGTTTTAAATATTAGATCAAGTTTATCAAAATCTCGATCTTTGTGATAATTATTATTTCTATGACAAGCTACCTTTTGAAAAGCCTAAACATTACAACAAAAAACTACACACAAACATAAAAAATTGTCACTTTACTTCAAGAGATTCTAAATATTGAGATTCGAATGATGACTACCCAAACCATAAAAATGTTTTTTAATCTATGTAACAGTTTGCTTAAACGTAATCAGTGTCATTCATAAATCATTGCTTTGGTTTGACAAGATTTTCACTAACCAAGTTTCCCAACATAAGTCGTTTCTGGAAAAAATCGTTTAATGTGGAGTTATGTAGGCTGCGCAATGTTTTTTTTCATAGTTTTATATACATTTTACCCACCAGTCAACTGAATAAAAAGCGTAAAATAGATTGATAATGATCTGAAATGTGTAATATTTGTAGACTTTCTTGTTGTAACATAATCTTGTATTTATAAGTATTTTATTATTTAACACGTTGGCTGCCGTGGGACATAAATGTTGTGTTCATGTTGTTGTTGATAACAGCCGCGTGACAGACCGTAGTTGTCTCAAAAGCATAGAAACAAGAGCCTCGTGCACCTAGGGACCCACTTTTTTTAACATTATGGCAGCCAATGTGTTAAACACTGTTCAGCCTACATGCGCACTTACCAACAGAAATTCCAGAAACAACCTCTAATGATATTATTAAAAAATTACCGTGTGTTGCTAGGAACCTTGAGCAGCCAAATATACTCAATTATTATTAGGTCTCACGAAAAGATTATGAATCAAATAATAAAACTGCACATTTTTTTAATACTGTTAAACGTTACTACCAATTGCTTTAAACATTTTGAGCTCTACAAATGATCTGACCATACACAGTACACAAGACAGAACCAACTTAAATTTATACCATATATTTGTAACTCGTTACAAAAGATGTATTCCTAAATCTGTTAAGTTTTGAAACATTAAAACAATACAAATACAACAAAAGTGGAAGCACAACTAATAGAGAAGAAAAATGTAGTTGTAACAGCGATTAACTGATGACATTCATGAGAAACTAGACATTCTAAATATAATAATCGGATACATACTCTTACAGCTCACTGATTGTAACGTACAACATGTGTACATTTGGCGCAGATACGATTTTGCCACCGGCAGGTTTTTATTTACATCTAACCTACATTGGAATCAAACCACCAAGGTAAGAATTGACAACCAGAACACACGAGATATCAAAATATAGAGAGGAGTCCACCAAAGTTGCGCGCTGTCTCCACTACTCTTCGATAGAAGGATGACGGATAACAAAAATTATTTAAAGAACGTACTGTAACGCCTCCATGAATGCTGTTATGAATACGGACTGAAGATGAATTTGAAGAAAACTAAATTCATCCTCATGATAATAGGTGCCCGTACTCATGGGCTTTTCTGGTGCTTTAAACTGTATAGTGTCATCCAAAGGTATACAAAATCTAATGTGCAACATCTTCACGTCTGGACCCCCCTAAGAATTTTTATATGGGCGCTCATGATCAGCAGCAAACATCCAATTGATTATTGACGATACTGTAATTGAGAGTGTGGATACCTACAAATACTTAGGAACATTGATAACATCAAATGTAGACAAACCAAAGAAATTAAGTCATGTATTGAAATAGCATCATTCATTAAACTTAAAAAAATTCTTTGTTGTCAGGATACAAGGTTAGAACTACGCCTAAGGATTCGTCGGTGATACCTGTTCTCTACTCTTCTTTTAGACTTCGAAGCGTGGAAACTAAGACAAGTACAACTGAATAAATTGGTCGCCTCTGAATTTTGGTTTTATAGAATAACCCTACGAATATCATGGATTCAAAGAATGTCAACCGTGGAAGTAACTACAAGGACAGGTAATGCAGCGGAAATAACATTACCTATCCAAAGACGAAAATTTGAGTACTTAGGACATGTGAAAAGCGCAAAAATACTCATTATTATAACTTATTATGTAAGGCAAAATTCAAGGAAAGCGAAATGTAGGACGACGAAGAATATCCTGTCTTAAGAACTTGAGGAAATGGTTTAAATCCAGTAGTGCAGAACCATTTAGAGCGGTAGTCAACAGGCTCCGCATAGACATAATGATTTCCAACCTTCGATAGAACATGGAACATGAAAAAGGATTTTAATATAAAAAAAGGGGAAAAGAAAATTAATATTTCTTCAGAAAACTATTTATAAACGGATTATGGCTATTATGCGAGCTACTAAATGGACGGGATTCTGCAGAAAGGATCCAAGCCACACTTTGTTAAAACCGAGATATTAGCCAAAAACTTTACGATAAAATTTAAAATTCTCTATTAAAAATAATCATGGTTTAACATTAAAATCGTCAATATATGCATTAGATTTGATTTAACACATACTGTTTGATTCAAGAAAACCGGTTGTTTACAAAAAAATACACTTTTGTGGCTTGGTTCCCTTCTGCAAAACAACTTCACGTGAATTAAAAGTTAACAAACATTTATTTTCCATTATTGAGTTACATAATCAGGCGTATAACCTAAAAAAATGTTAATATGAATTTACTGGAATTTAACAATTTGTTCGATTTCAAAATCTGGAAGTCCCGTGAATTCAAGAAAACAGTTGTTTTAAAAAAATCCACTTTCGTGGTTTGGTTCCCTTCTGCAAAACAACTTAAGGGAATTCAAAGTTAACAAACATTTATTTTCCATTATTGAGTTACATAATCAGGCGTATAATCTAAAAAATGTTAATATGAAATTACTGGGATTTAATAATTTGTTCTGGAAGTCCCGTGAATTCAAGAAAACAGTTATTTTAAAAGAAAATCCACTTGGTTCCCTTCTGCAAAATAACTTAAGTGAATTTGCATAAATGAACCAATCCACATGGATCTGTTCTGCAGAACGCTGTTATGCTGCAACGATAATGTTAGTTGCTTCTTTCGCTCATAGAGGGCGGTATATGGCGTATAGAGCTTGATTCTTTTCTGTACAAGTATCTACGGGGTATTTTACAACCTATAAGACCGTTAACAGGAAAAACACATATTTGTGGTTTGGTTCCTTTCTGCAGAATCCCGTCCAAATGTACTTTATGTATGTCTGTGTTATTCTATGTAATTTTATTTTAAAATGTTTTTAATAACTACACTAAGATTTAGGAAACACATCTTCGTAAAATTATAGTACAGTACTTTACCTAATAACCTTATAACTTTAACTTCGTTCTAAAAATCAAAATAGGGAATGTTTTATAGGAAATCGACTGTATGATAAAGTGTTCAGCTATCAGAAATAAGCAAAATGCGCATATCTACTGTGAACGAACTGGCATAAATTGATTTCACTATTAATTTTAAGGTGTAAAGTACAGCACTTGTTCATATTGCAACCATTATCGATAAAATATTACTTAAATCGAATACAAAACTATATTACAGCGGTACTTGTACTATTTAGGCCAATTTTCAATAAAAACATATTAAACGTAATCGATATCGGTTCTATATAAACCATTCTTTCTTCTTTTGAACGTGATGTCCGGTGGCGCCGTGCACAACGGCCGTGTCGGGATCTAAGGCCGTGTCTGCACCGGCGTCTTCTTGGGTCAAATATTCTCCTTTGTGTCGGTGTAAGTATCTACCAATGATTATTAGAAGGATGACGAGGGCTATGAACACGATGGCCAGAACACCTAAAATATAAAATATGATTTAAAATATGGATTGTTACCTTATAAGAAATATAGAGTGATGAGCGCGCTAATAACCGGCAAAATAACGCAAAAGATGAGAAACATATTAAGTTGTGAGATAAAAAGAAATGAAACTAGTAGAGGTGGGAAGTTTAGCGATAAAAACCTATAAATTTACATGTTTTTGAGATTATTGTATGATGTCATGCTATTATGCAGTACGTAAATCGTTCAGCTGGACATAGGGAATATACATGGAGAGAATTGTGGCAACTGCGCTAACCTGTGTTAGTTCAAGCTTCTGTTCGAGTACAAGTTTTTGTTGCAATAGAGCTGTTAGAACGAATAGAATGAGTGACTTTTGAAGCAAGGCTGTCAATAAATAAATCAAAAACAAAGTTTATGATTAATGAGTTAATAATTTGACTTTTAATTTTTAAAATATTTTTTATTTAAAAACTAATTGTAAAACTAAACAGTTTTCTCATTCCCTTAGGCCAAAAATATTCAGCTACTACATTGTCATATTTTGACGTTTATTTGTGTCATTCGAAATGAGTTGTGAATTTTGAGGTTAATGCCCCTTAATGCTAATAATCATATTGTCATTGAGAGAGCTCAGTTGCCACAAGTATCTCAATATAATACAATGTATGTTCCCTATGTCCAGCTGAACGATTTACATACTGTACATATGTATAATGTATAGTAGCATGACACCATTAATTCAATTTCTAAATATATTCTTCCATAATATATTTATTTTTGTTAATATGTATGCGAGTTGGGGTGTTATAAATAGGATCGTATCCAACTTGGTGTCTATGCATTTTGGATGTATCTTAGTTACGCGTGACGTTGCGATCCTCACAGAAATGGTGGTGATATCTGGTGACTGTCTATTACTATACAGTGCGGTGGAATAAGTGTTGCCCCCCCCCCTATTAACTTGTTTATTTTAAGAATATAAACAAAACGCTCGAAAAGGTCGATTTTTAAACTAACCATAGTATATTATAGCATCAACGTTTCGAACTTTACGCGATCCCTCTTCAGGTGACAGGCATAACTTTCGATTTTTTTAAATAGGAAAGTACATCATGTGACACCTCATTTAAAAGCTCTTAAAATACTGATTTCAAAAATGTATAATACTTAATCCTGTTTGAGAGCGTAGGCGCAAAATTTCGGTCGAATTCTTTCTGAATGCAATAATTTTTTTCGAATCCTGAAAAAACTAATAAATATTTTTGAAAAATTTAAACGAATGAAATATTACAGTATTCTCGAGGGTCCAAAGTCCCTGAGAACTCTTATAATGTTTATTTTAATAAGTCACAGTGGTGAAAAAAGAGAAAATTTAGTGTGATTTTTAATTTCAAATATATCATTCAAAAAAACTTTTTGTTTATTCCAAGGGACTGTCAGCCCTCTGTAATAATCTAATCTTTGATTCTGCGTTTAAATTTTTCAAAAATACTTATTAGTTTTCTCAGAATTCGAAAAAAATAAATGCGCTTAAAAAGAGTTCGACCGAAATTTTGCTCCTACGCTCTCAAACAGGAATAAAATATTATACATTTTTGAAATCAGTATTTTAAGAGCTTTTAAATGAGGTGTCACATGATGTACTTTCCCATTTAAAAAAATCAAAGTTATGCCTGTCACCTGAAGAGGGATCGCGTAAAGTTTGGAACGTTGATGCTATAATATACTATGATTAGTTTTAAAATCGACCTGTCTGAGCGTTTTGCTTATATTCTTAAAATAAACAAGTTAATAGGAGGGGGGCAACACTTATTCCACCGCACTGTATAAACAATGGTGTTGTTCTGAAGCTATTTCCTTGTGGCATTTCTATAATTAAGTATTTTCTATGGGAAATAAGCCGCAATTTTACTAAAAAATGAATTTATTAACGTTTCGAAGCCCAAATCGGGTTTCGTTGTCAAAATACAAAATACTATTAAAATAAACAAAAATGTTGTTGCTAAGTAAAAAAAAATTCTAATAATTTATTTAATCTGACTCATTTATATTGGCAATTCAGACGTATATTATACATTTTAAAGTAGAAGACTTTAAAATGATATCGCCAATATTTATGAGTTGCGTTCCTGGGACGACTTTACTAAAAGATAGTTCATTCGATTACATGAAATCAATCCCAACTCAAGAATATCCGTCGCAAAAAAATCATAGCATGTGATCTGTATTTAAAAAGACAACCAAATGCAACGATGACAGTAAAATTCTCGCGTTAGAGATTCTATAGTAAATCACGAGGGAAAACCAGGAAAAAACCTCTTGATACTATCCCGACATCGTAAGTATTTGGTCTTACATTTAATTTACCTTCAAAAAACTAATACCAAATTCTGACTTTAATATGTTTAAATTATAAATAATATTAATAATACATAGATATACAATAAGTAATACTAAAATATAAAATTTGTACTAACTCGATATGTTATTGACTGACTAATAGTGGTATTTTCTTTCTCTATTGACTTCCTCTTTCAGTATGGGTAACCACATCCTACTGCATTCTACCGAGGAATTTGCGACACAATTTGTTTCATTTAGCATAATTAGAGCCGCTTCTTTGATTTTTCTCTTTTTACTATCTGATTCTTTCAGGACTATACTTGAATCTCCCCCACTGAACTCTGTGTTCATTATCCCATGCGTGTTGACATATCAAGACCATTAAACGTTAGAATAAGTGAACATCAGTCTTATATTAAAAATAGAGAATTTGATAGATCTCAAATATGTCAACACGCATGTTGAACATGCAGTTCATAATGAACATAGAGTTCAGTGGAGAGATTCAAGTATAGTCCTGAAAGAATCAGATAGTAAAAAGAGAAAAATCAAAGAAGCGGCTCTAATTATGCTAAATGAAACCAATTGTGTCGCAAATTCCTCGGTAGAATGCAGTAGGATGTGGTTACCCATACTGAAAGAGGAAGTCAATAGAAAGAAAATACCACGATTAGTAAGTCAATAACATATCGAGTTAGTACAAATTTTATATTTTAGTATTACTTATTGTATGTATATCTATGTATTATTAATATTATTTATAATTTAAACATATTAAAGTCCATAATTTTTTCCAGGTTTTCCCTCGTGATTTACTATGGAATCTCTAACGCGAGAATTTTACTGTCATCGTTGCATTTGGTTGTCTTTTTAAAGACAGATCACATGCTATGATTTTTTGCGACGGATATTCTTGAGTTAGGATTGATTTCATGTAATCGAATGAACTATCTTTTAGTAAAGTCGTCCCCGGAACGCAACTCATAAATATTGGCGATATCATTTTACAGTCTTCTACTTTAAAATGTATAATATACGTCTGAATTGCCAATATAAATAAGTCAGATTAAATAAATTATTAGAAGAATTTTTTTTACTTAGCAACAACATTTTTGTTTATTTTAATAGTATTTTGGATTTTGACAACAAAACCCGATTTGAGCTTCGAAACGTTAATAAATTCATTTTTTAGTAAAATTGTGGCTTATTTCCCATAGAATATACTTAATAAACAATGGTAATACATTTATATCTCCTTAACCGCTTAACGTGCTTACCCGAGTCAACTCGGTTTTAAACTACGTTTCTATTTTCGCTTAACAAAGTTAACTCTTGTTTAAAACATTTGTACGATATACAGGGTGTCCCGAAAAGATTGTTCATAAATTATACCACACATTCTGGGGTCCAAAATAGTTCGATTGGACCTAACTTACCTTAGTACAAATGTGCTCATAAAAAAAGTTACAGCCCTTTGAAGTTACAAAATGAAAATCGATTGTTTTCAATATATCGAAAACTATTAGAGATTTTTTTATTGAAAATGGACATGTATCATTCTTATGGCAGGAACATCTTATGGAACGTACACAAAAGTTTGGGGGGGGGGGTTTAAGGGAACAAAACCCCATAAAATTTTTATGGGGTGCACAAATTTCACTTTAATTTTTTTTAAGATGTTGCTGCCATAAAAATACCACATGTCCATTTTCAATAAAAAATCTCTGACAGTTTTCGATATATGAAAAAAAAATCGATTTTCATTTTGTAACTTCAAAGGGCTGTAACTTTTTTTGTGTGCACTATTGTATATAGGTAAGTGAGGTTCAATCAATCTATTTTTGACCCCAGAATCTGTGGTATAATTTATGACCAATCTTTTCGGGACACCCTGTGTAAGGCGCCTACGCGTTTTAACTCCTCTAGCGCTAAGTAACAGTATCCCCATTTGCATGGGCTCCCATACCTATGGGCAAGGGGGGCCGTGTCCCACCCTAGCTTTTCGGGTGCTTTAAACTATATATGGTTATCCAAAATATACGAAATGTAATCTGCAACATCTTCACGTCTGGCCCCCCAAAAAAATTTTATATGGGCGCCCGTGCCCACTTGTTTTCTCGTTTCTAATTTTAAACTTTCTACGATGACTGCCGACTGGGGTGGGATCACGATGAGTAGAATTCTATTTTGCTGCCGTCACGTTCTGCCCTGACTGTGACGTACCTCTGTGTGTAACCCCTTGTTTTAGAGTATATCACACTGTTAGCAATATTTAACATTATTATACTTGAATAATTGCGATTTTCTTCTCTTACTTGTAGTATTTTGTATGTAAAAAGTTACGACCGAGTAACTCGGGTGAGCGAAATGAGGGTATTTGTTATTTTATATTTTTCTAATAAAATATGCGTTTTTTTTACTTTAGTCTTTAAATTAAAGATTATATCTAGTGAAAATAGTCTTGCTCGTAGTTTATTTTACTGTAATAAAATAAATAAGTAATTTTTGACGTATTTTTGCAAATAAATGTGTGCGTTAAGCGGTTAAATGTGATAACTAGTCAGATAAATAAAAATATTTAATATTACTAACACATAATATGACCTAGCGATAACTCTGTGCCAAAAGGTGAAAGAAGTAATGATAAAATGCTTATAATGTAACATAATTTTAATTTCTTCATTTCTTTCTTCAGTTTATCTCATTTTACATTGAAAATTAGTTATCCACGAAAATCGTTTAAGGTAAACAGATATGTTATATAAGCGATCTAAGCGAAGTACTAGGAGAATAACGAAACATATTTTTAGGAAAACAGTTAAAAAAATCTGGTTTTGAAGGCGAGTGACGTAATATGGAAAAACTGAAAAAAAAACGGTAGTCCCGATCATTATATATAAAAAAAAATCGTTATATTAAAACACTACTCATGGAACTATACCGAAAAAATACCAACCTGGTCTGTATACTGCAAGTAGTATTGAATGTTAAGTGTTCAATATAAAAAGGTATAAAATTTTGAATAATTACGTCATATCTTAAGTTTTATATGTCCTTATATTTTTCATAAAGTACAAGGTTTGTTAATTAGAACATCGACGTGCACAGATGTGAATATATAGAAGTGTAATATATATCTGTATGCCGGAGGTAAAGGGCACTATGTCCATTTTTGCCAATAGTGGGATTATACTGCAGTTATAATGAGCTTTTAATTCTCCACACAGAGGTATAGAGCACTATGTCCTACTTTATAAAATAACAAAGATAAGCACTTTATAAAAAGTATCATGTCACATTTTGTTTAGAGGCAGAGGGCACCATGTGGACATGAAACCCTATACCTCTGTGTACATTGCTTTATAAATCCAGTATTAAACAAGCAGGGTAAAGTATTACACTTTACCCTGTAATGTTTGTCATGAAGGAGAAACAAATTAAAGTTTAACATTGTATAATGCATTTTTAGTAAACATCTAGTACCATGACCCAAAAGATCTTGAAGAGGTAAACAGCACTATGTCCACTAATTTGTGTTTTAATTTTTTTTTTATTAAAAATAAATCAAGTTTATTATCACAATATGTGTTTTAAATAATACAATTTTGAAAGTTAATAATCGGAAGAATAAATTAGACAAGGGATTATGACATAATGTGTATTAACATACATCCTGTGAATAAAGTAAACACAAAAATAAACTTAAAACGCTTCTCCTGTAAAATTACAAATTTGTGACATAGTGCCCTTTACCTCCGGCATATAGATATATAGACGTGCGAAAATACCGGGTGTCCACTTATATTTTCCCCCATTTTAACTGCCTATAACTTCTATACGGCTCAAGATAGAAATATGCGGTTTTCACTAAAATGTTTTATTTTAGTAAAAGTGTTGTTTGAATGGACTGAATTTTTTATATCGCTTGAAAGAAAAAATGACGGATTTCTGAAAAAAAAACGTTGTTGACTTTTTTTTTAACGGAACACCCAGTATGTTTTTTTGAAAATTGAAAGAACGGTCATTCACCTAGCCAGCGATATAAAGTTTTTAAAATCGGTTGTCAAATGACTGTGTAATTAATTTTAAAAATGAGAGATGCAATGTGGAAATCACATAACAGAATATTAATTTGCTTAGTTATTTTAACCATATACAGTCGGAAAAATGAAAGAATACCCATGAACGATCACATCAATCACTTATTTTGTATTTGCTATCTTTTTCTATAAAAAACGTTTGTTATTTATAGAAAAAGACAGCAAATACAAAATAAGTGATTGATGTGATCGTTCATGGGTATTTTTTCATTTTTCCGACTGTATGTATTATGTTAATTAGTTATGTGATTTCCACGTAGCATCTCTCATTTTAAAAATTAATTACTCAGTCATTTGACAACCGATTTTAAAAAACTTTATATCGCTGGATAGGTGAATGACCGTTCTTTCAATTTACAAAAAAATATGCTGGGTATTCCATTAAAAAAAAGTCCACAACGTTTTTTTCAAAAATCCGCCATTTTTTTGTAATGGAAAGTGATATAAAAATCCAATCCATTCAAACAAAACTTTTACTAAAATAAAACATTTCAGCGAAAGCCGCATATTTCTATCTTGAGCCGTTTCGAAGTTATAGGCAGTTAAAATGGGGAAACATATAAGTAAACACCTGGTATATAACAGTGGGTCAAATCTGGCTAATAGGGCGGATATTGCAACGATTTGTATCTACACATAGCACTTATTTTCGAGATGCGTGAGAGGATGCGTTTTCTTGACGAAATACCAAGAAATTTTTCATCTTTCATTAGTTAAAACATTCCACCACGTGTATCATCATGATTTAAAAAACATTAATATTTTCATACAGTTTATAATACTATTTAAAGATACTCTCTTCTGGCTATGATCTGCTTATGAAAGATATTATAATGCGACCTTTTTTGTTTAAATTGTAGGATTCTTTTTAGTTTTTTTTTTATAAACGAATGGACTATAGCAAGAGTTGTGACATATGTCTAAGAAACTTAAACAACTATGTATTGCTGATTTAGGATGCGGGGGTAAACGAGGAGGATACAGGAACTTATCGCAATGTTATATAAAAAGTACATACTTTATGATTAACGAGTAGCAATTATGTATTTATCAAATAAACATAAGAACCGTATGCGTTTTATTTCAAGGTTTATGTGAAATTACTATCAAAATATACATTACAAAAAAGCCAACAACAAATATATATAGAGTGGGCC
Organism: Diabrotica virgifera virgifera; assembly: GCF_917563875.1. Lineage (NCBI taxonomy): Eukaryota > Metazoa > Arthropoda > Insecta > Coleoptera > Chrysomelidae > Diabrotica > Diabrotica virgifera. The sequence continues at coordinate 41,516,077 of NC_065448.1, forward strand.
AAAGAAAAGAGTCCACCTCGATATTTGGCAGTATTTCTTAGATTTTAAGGAAGTGACGAAACAGGTCGAGTTTTGATCTAAGGGGGACACATTTTTAAGGTACATACATGTCATTTGTCAACCCTCTACCTGCCACTTCCCCCACCCCTTATTTTTAAATAGGGAATAGGGGTTGTGTGCTATCATTTGAAAGGTTATTAAATTCAGGGTGCCCAAGAAAAAAATTTTTAAATTAAATTAATTGACACAAAAAGAAGAATGTATGTAATTTATTTAATTACATACATTAACATACATTCTACTGCTGTCACAAAACAGAAAAAAATGTTTTTTGATAAATAAACATTGCTTTTTGCTTAATTTCAATTTTCAAGTTGCCACCCATCTGCCTCTTGGTAGGTTGAATATTGAATTTAAGCAATAAACAATGTTTATTTATCAAATAAACATTTTTTTTCTGTTTCCTGTCAGTAGTAGAATGTATTTTGAGTTAAATAAATTGTATACATTCTTCTTTTTGTGTCAATTAATTTAATTCAAAATAATTTTGCTTGGACACCCTGTATAAATAATTATGTCAATGTTCTTCTTCTTCTTCAGCCTGTGTTCGTCCACTGCTGGACATAGGCCTATTCCATTTGCTTCCATCGATTTCTACTCTTGGCAATTCTCATCCACTGTTTGCCCGCGACTTGTTTGATATCATCTGCCCACCTCTTCTGCGGTCTGCCTACTAATCGCCTGTTCTCTCTTGGTCTCCAGTTTGTTAGTCTCTGTGTCCATTTTTCGGGATTATCTCGGGCAACATGTCCGACCCATTGCCACTTGAGCCTTGCTATACGTTCTGCGACATCAGTAATCTTTGTTCTTTCACGAATGTCGATATTTCGAATTTTGTCTCTCAAACTAATCCCTAGCATGGCCCTCTCCATCGCTCTTTGAGTTGTACTGAGCTGCTCTAAGGTTTTCTTTGTAAAGGCCATGGTCTCCAGTCCATATGTAGTTACAGGCAAGATACATTTGTCATAAACTCTTCGTTTTAGACACATTGGTATATCTCTATTCCTCAAAATAAAGCTTAACTTGCCGAAAGCTACCCAAGACAATTGTATGCGTCTTTTTATTTCGGCTATTTGGTTTTCTTTGCCGATTTTAATGGTATGTCCAAGATATATAATATATAGTGGTCTACATTTTCAAGACTGACGTTGTCAATAACAAGATTAGTTTGTACATTACTCATTATTTTTGTTTTCTGAAGATTCATTTTGAGACCTATTTTATTTGACTGCTGGTTTAGTTCCTTCATCATTTGCTCCAGTTCCTTGATATCTGTACTGAATAATACTATGTCGTCCGCAAACCTCAAATGACTCAAATGTACACCATCAATGTTTAGACCTTTTTCCTCCCAGTCCAGCTGTTTGAATACATTTTCCAATGCTAAGGTAAAAAGTTTTGGTGAAATAGTATCACCTTGTCTAATACCTTTACCAAGGCGTATTTTTTCGGTTTTTTGGTCTTCATTGATTTTGATGTGGAATGTGGCCTGTTCATAAATGTTTTTAATGAGTGTAGTGTACCGTGAGTCTATTCGAGCATCCCTGAGGGCTGACAAAAAGGACCAGGTTTCAATACTATCGAAAGCCTTGTGAAAGTCAATAAATGCCATATGTAAGGGTACATTATATTCTGTGGTTTTTTCTACCAGTGTTCTGACGGTTTGTAAGTGATCGTTAGTACCAAACCCTTTTCGAAATCCCGCCTGTTCAACCGGTTGATATAAATTAAGTTTTTGTGTTATGCGGTTGGTTATTATTCTTGTTAGCAATTTGTATAAATGTGACAACAAACTTATAGGCCTGTAGTTTTCAATATTAGTATTGTCTCCTTTCTTGTGTAAAAGTATTATTTCGGCGTTTTCCCACAGATTGGGTATTCTTTTCTCTATCAGACACCTATTCAGCAAGACTTCTACAACCTCTACAACGGTGTTGCCACCCATTTTTAACATTTCAGACGTTATATGATCCTCGCCAGGAGCTTTTTATTCTTCATTTGCTGTAAGGCATGTCTAATTTCCGAAGAAGTTATTTTAGGGAGAGTTTCCGAGCCGACGTTTAGAATTGTTCTATGGTCTGTTCCGGGGTTCTGTATAGTGGATGTATAAAGATTCTTGTAGAACGTTTGTATTTCCTTCAGTATTTGAGTTTTTTCTGTCACCGTATTCCCCTGTTGGTTTTTGATTTTAGTTATCTTCGATTTTCCTTTAGTTAAATTTGATTTCAATACTCTTATGTTGCTATTGCCTTCGATGGTTTGCAATATTTGTTTTGTTTTTTAAGCCCGCAGGTCTGACCTTATGCTCTTTTTAACTTTATTGTTGATAGCCTTATATTCTGGTAATTCTTTAGATGTTCTTCTTCTTTCTATACCATTAAATCCAGTGTTGTTTGTTTAAGTTTCGTTTTTCTCGGATTTTTATTTTTACCACAGATCTTTCTTGTAGTTGATGTTATGTCATTCGTTAATTTTTGTGTTATTTCATTTATATCTTTCGTGTTGAATACTGGTAAAGGCCCTAGTTTCTTTTTTAGTTCACTTTGATATTCCTCTTGATTCATTTCGAGTGCTTCTATGTTTGGTAATTTATCCTGTGTTAATAATTTTCTTCTATCGAATTTCGTATTTACTTCTATTCGCACCCTAACTAATCGATGGTCACTACCAGTGTCGACAGAATTTAGTACAGTAACATATTTAGCAATGTTTTTGAAGTTAGAGAGTATAAAGTCAATTTCATTCTTTACTTGGCCGTCTGGGCTGTGCCACGTCCATTTTCTCTGCATCTTTTTCTTGTAGAATGTGTTTAAGCAGAATAGCTTTTCTTTGCTGAGGAAGTTTGCGAGCATATCACCCCTGTGATTTCTACTTCCCAGTCCAAAATTTCCGATATATTCGTTGTCGTTGTTATTTTCGTTCTTTCCTATTTTAGCGTTGAAATCTCCCGTAATTATTACGTAATATGTTTTCTCTAGGTTTCTGGCTCTTGTAATGTCTTCATAAAGTTGTTCTAACTCTTCATCATCTGCAGAAGAAGTTGGCGCATAACAATGGATTATTTGAATGCTGTATCTACAATTTAGTTTTATTACCAGATAGATAACTCTATTAGAAATCGCTTGGAATTTAGTTACCAAGTTTTCAATTCTTTTATGTACCAAAAAATGCCAATGTTATTATTACTGAATAGAGAATTAAATAACCTATTCCCTATTTAAAAATAAGGGTGGGGGAAATGGAAGGGAGGGGGTTGACAAATGACAGACGTATGTACCGTAACAATGTGTCCCCTTAGATCAAAAATCGACCTGTTTCGTCATTTCCTTAAAATCTAATAAATACATACTGCCAAATATCGAAGTGGACTCTTTTCTTTGACCCACTCTGTATAAAAGCCTTGTAGTAAGGAGTAAGAATAGGAAAGAAAAGTTTCTTTAACATATATTTTATTACGTGTCTGACGTAATATATTTGATTACATATCTATTTTTCTTTGAAACATTCTTCACTTTGTGACGTAGGCTATCAGCTATGTCGCCACATTTTAAGGGGTACTCTTGGAGGCCGGGTGCCTTTTGGTCTCTGCCTTTCCCATTGTATATTTTTTATTTTGCAGGTATATTTGGTTATTTGATAACTAGTTATAACTCGATCTCTCGTTTTCCCAGGAATTGAACTCAACGCTGTCATTTCCGATTCTCCAAATATTATTTTTGTTTCTGCTATGTTTGCTCTCGTTTCTACTGCGTATGTCATTATTGGCCTTACACATGATATATTATACTGAGCGTCCATAAAGTAACGCATAAATTCATTATTCCGTAAACCGGCGACTTTCAGAAAAAATCCCGAAACAAGTCGATTTTTATTTTTAAATGATTTTTTTGGCATATAGGTATATCATACTAGTGACGTCATCCATCTGGGCGTGATGACGTAATCGATGATTTTTTTTAAATGAGAATAGGGGTCATGCGATAGCTCATTTGAAAGGGCATTCAATTCTCTATTCACTAATATAAACATTAACATAATTATTTATACAGGGTGTCCAAAAAAATTTTTTTTAATTAAATTAATTTGAGACAAAAAGAAGAATGTTTATAATTTATTTAATTCAAAATACGTTTTACTGTTGTCAGAAAACAGGAAAAAAATGTTTATTTGACAAATAAATATTGCTTTTCGCTTAAATTCAATGTTAAACTGCCACCCACTTGTCTCCTGACAGTTTGAACATTTCGCTTAAGCTAAAATCAATGTTTATTTTTCAAATAAAATATTTTTCTGTTTTCTGACAGCAGTAAAATGACATACATTCATCTTTTTGTGTCAATTAATTTAATTAAAAAAATATTTTTTGGACACCCTGTATAAATAATTATATTAATGTTTATATTACTGAATAGAGAATTAAATACCCTTTAAATGAGCTATCACATGATCCCTCTTCTCATTTAAAAAAATCATCGATTACGTCATCACGCCCAGATTGATGACGTCACTAGTATGATATATATGCCAAAAATCGTATTTTAAAAATCAAAATCGACCTGTTTCGGGATTTTTCCTTAAAGTCACCGGTTTACGAAATATGTAATGAATTTATGCGTTACTTTATGGACGCACTGTATATACATCCTCTCCTACCTAATCATACATTCGTTTTCTTCCAAATGTCATCCTTTAAACATCCTGATATAATCCCTTTTATAGCGTAAAACGCCTTCGGGCTCCCTGTATCCAAGCCTGTCCATCCCGCTAGCCGTTTTTACTTACATATCTTTCTAGCATTCATTGTATTTTTTTAAATTTTATCTTTTTCTAAGTCCTGATTTCAAGGCAATTCTGTATTTCCTATGCATAGTTCCTTTTTCCCTTGTGCGATCACTATCTGATCGTCTGCATATTGTAGCGTATAGAGATTTGTATCCCGGTATAGAATTCGTTATGAGTCAAAGCTTTCTTAAGAACAACCCCTCTGTCTCTAGCAGCTTTTTTCCATGCTTTAACTCCAATAGATTTTACACCATTCTCTTGTTGTGAAAGCTTAGTCTCTGCGTTCTTCTGGCTCGTTGTCCCACCGGCCCTCTTCGGTCAAAAACTTTGACTGTTGCACCTTCCGCTCGCCTGGGGCCTGATTCTAATTCATTTCGATGTCGCAATTTAATTTCGACTCCGCCATGACAGAGGCAATTTATAGCGAGTCTTATTCATTTCGATATTAGTTCCAACTGAGGATATTAACGTTATCATTTTGACACTGTTCAGAATTTGGGTTGGTTCTCCTGTTTATTGGATTTATTGGCTATGCAACCACCGCAACGTTTGTTGATAGTCTGGTCAAATTATCGAAAAAATGTCATTTTGGGAAAAGTAATTTACCAGCTATTTTATTGCTAAAATCGAATCTTAAGATTGCAATATGGGGTATGGCAAGTCCGCAGAAAGTGTGTTATTTTATTTATAAACAAATTAGCACTCCTAAATCTTCTTTTTTTTTTCAATTAGTGCTCTGTAACTCCTAAGATTTTCCTTTAAACCAAAAACACTCAAATAAAAATTCACCGCAATTTAGTTCTGCACATAGTTATTTTTTTTTCCGATTTCCCCCAACCAACATTTTACTCGGAAAATCCGAGTTTTCCCAAAAAATCTGCAATTTTCAATTAAAATTTTAGGAAAGTAATTATTTATCAATAATTAAATAAATTGGTGACATGAAAGATTTTTTTATAGTAGATTATATATCAGGAGGCCGGCGGCAATCTAACCAATAGTTTAGCAATAATTAAAATGTTAATTAAAAAAATTCGGTCGAAATAATACCCAGAAAGATACACCAGAATAACTATGATTTTCGTATAACAAAGCACTATACCTATTCAACGTACTTTACAGAATTGAAATTGGACTATTTGAGCGGTCTCAGGAATGTTATAAAGAAACAATTTTTTGGCTTATAAACAAATGGAACTCCTCAGAAAATATCAAATTAAATTAAATTAGGTTAACGCTGTTGAAAAGGGCACGGCTTCTTCTTCGAAGAAAAAAAAATCGAATTGAGTGGTTCCAGGTATAACCGGTCAAATTTGACCGGATTTGCGACAGAGTTATAAACAACAGGATTTCAATCTTTGAACCATTACCTTTTTATTCCGGTCCTCTTTGTACATACAAATTTTCATATCTTCAACACACTCATAACAAAAAAGATTTATGTCAATAAGTTATTTAATTATTGATAAATAATTACTTCCCTAAAATTTTAGTTGAAAATTAAAGAATTTGTTTGGAAAACCCGAATTTTCCGAGGAAAATTTCCGCCGAAGGAAATCGAAAAAAAAAATATCTATGTGCAGAATTAAATAATTACAGTGAATTTTTATGTGAGTGTTTTTGGTTTAACGTAAAATCTTCCGAGTTACAGAGCAATAATTGAAAAAAGATATCGGAGCTCTAATTTGTTTATAAAGCAAATAGCACACTTTCTGCGGACTTTGCATAGCTATATTACTAATATATGAAATCTTAAGATTTGATTCCAGCATGTCCAACAATTAAATAGCTGGTACATAATTTTCCTTGTTTTATACTAATTTTCCCAGATTATTACCTTACATCTTTTATTATTATATTTCAATTATTATATTTCTATTATTATATTTAATAATATTAATTATTTTTATTAATATTAATTAATTATTATTTAATATTTAATTATTATATTTCTAATTTGATACTATTCCATCTAATTCCTCCAAAACCAGCAAATTTCCATAAAACCCAGCCATATTAATACCTATTGCTTTAGTTTTCCTTGCAAGAAACAAACAACACACACCTCCTAAACTAACCTAACCTCGCTTTCGGTCATTCATTCATGTCCGTGTCACAATAATTGAGACTCGAAATTATAATATCAACCACTTTTTTGGAGTCGCAATTAATTTCGATAAGTCGCTATTTTGTGACATCATTTCGTTAGTTCAACTAAAATCCACAAGGCTCGCACAGTCGCATTTCAACGTCGCCATAATGATTGCGACTTGTTTCGAGTCGAAATATGAATTAGAATCAAGGCCCTGATTACATCTAAGACGTGCTAACTTAATGGATTTTACAACGTCAGGTTCTCAAACACTTCTATACAAGTAAAAGCAGTAACGCTTGCTCCACAAACCTTGCTTTTATTCATCCGTAATATTCCTCTTAACAGTTCTTGGTCATTTCTAAACAACCTACAGTAGGAAGGCTAGATATCGAGGGAAAGCAAGTAGAAACAGTGAATAACTACAAATATCCAGGAACCTGGGTAAATGAAAACATGACCAAGGTAGAGAAATCAGAACACGAATTGAAATTCCAAGGTAGAGAAATCAGAACACGAATTGAAATTGCAAGACAAGCATTTACAAAAATGAAAAAAATGTTTGTTAATCGAGACCTTCCTCTGGAGCTGAGGATAAGAGCCTTGAGATGCTACGTGTTCTCGACTTTGTTGTATGAAATGAAAAGCTGGACACTAAAAGTGGATAATATAAAGAATTTGCAAGCATTTGAGATGTGGCGCTATATAAGGATTTTGAAAATACCATGGATCCAACGAGTTACAAATGCAGTGTTAAGAAGGCTACAAAAGGAATGCGAGGTCATAAAGAACATCAAAACAAGAATGCTGGAATATTTAGGCCACAGTACCAGAGGTGCGAAATATAAGATATTAAGACTCATAATGCAAGGTAAAATTATGGGTAAAAGATCCATGGAAAAACGAAGAATTTCCTGACTGAAATTGTATGCCTTAAGTTTTACCTGAGTGGTATTGTTGCAGCTCAGTAGATCTTTTCAGAGCAGCCGGAAATAAGGTACAGATAGCTGTGATAATAGCCAACCTCCGATAGGACAAGGAACTACAAGAAGAAGAAGAAGTCACGTATATGTTCCTTTTTCGAGTTTCGTAATACTTCCCATAGTTTTAATATCAGAACAGTATCAACTGGTTTTTTCAGATCTACTTTAAACAAAGAAACTAAAAAAATATTGAAGAAAAGAAAATTCTATATGTATATGAAAAGCATGAACATAATGCAGATATGTGGGAAGAAACATAATATGCACAAATACATAGGAGGAATAAGAAAATTTGAATATTTGAAGCTATTGAAATCTTAAGGAAAAATACCCACGAAAAAGTCCAGATACAATACGTATCAGAAGAAAAGTGGGAAGAATACCAGAAAGAACTGCTATCAGAAAACTGCCCAGATTGCATATAGACAGATACAGAACATGTCATTGTAGTACACTTATGGAGCAAAGAATTGGGTAAAAAAACAAACGAACCAGGTAATTACAGCAACCGAAATGTGAGTTAATGGGAAGAAGCTGTAGACTGTAGAGTAACAAATTAAAATAAAATAATTTATTTTCCATTATACAGTGATGAGCGCGCTAATAACCGGCAAAATAATGTAAAAGATGGAAAACATACTGTTGTGAGATAAAAAGAGATGAAACTTGTAGAGGTGAGAAATTTAACGATAGAAACCTATAAATTTACATTATATTGATTCTTTCCCAACTTTAGACGTATCAGAGGAGTTTGGAAATTTTACCACTGCGACAGTGACAGTATCAGTTGACATACTCATCTGCTACGTATAAAGATAGGAAAGAATATAATGTAAATTTTTCTATTCTCATACTATACGCTATGAGCTCGTAGGTAGAGGGGATAATTAAAAATTCGCGAGCGCCAGTAGTGACAAGTCTGTAAAACTTTTACTGGAAATTTGACGTTCTGCATTAAGAGTTACATATAATTTTTACTAAATGTCTCACGAAAGTTGTTTATTAAAGAGTGCCAAAATACTGGTTACAATAGTAACTGTGTATTCGACAGATTTCGTGTCGCTAAGCATAAAGTTACATTATTTGCGAGGGCCGAAAGTTCCTTAGAATAAACAAAAAGTTTCTTTTGAATGAAATATGTATTTGAAATTAAAAATCAGACTAAATTTTCTCTTTTTTCCACCCCTGTAACTAATTAAAGTAAACAGAAATTTTCAGGGACTTTTGACCCTCCATAATAATGTAGTCTTTCATTCTGCGTTTAAATTTTTCAAATATAGTTATTGGTTCTCTCAGGATTCGAAAAAAAGTAATGCATTTAAAAAGAGTTGGCTCGAAATTTTACGTTTACGCTCTTAATTAATTATTTAAGTGCAATAAATGCATAAGTTAATATTTAGGAAATATTATACTACACTGAGCGGCACAAAAAATGGCCAGTCCACAAAATGGGTAATTTTTGATGTCGTAAATTTTCTAAATCTGTTGTCTGATTTAAGTGAATTTTTTAACATTTTATAACCTTATTCTTTAACAATATCGCTGTAATAAAATTATTGCTAGACAGGTAAATGATCATTGTATACCGGGTGTACCAATCAAACTGTGTCTTATTCTCAAAGTTCACCACACCCTGTGTAATATTCTATCATATAATAAAATATTGAAATTAACACCCAACTATAGCCGCAGGTTTTCTTAACATTCTGTTTTTGATTCATTCGCTTATGTTGGATAATAAAAAAGTTAGGTACTTTAACAACTAGCCATGTTCTTCATTAATACAGGGTGTTTCTAAATAAGAGAGACAAACTTTAAGGGGCAAATCTGCATAAAAAAATAATGGCAGTTTGCTTTATAAACACATGTCGGTAAATGCTTCGTTTCCGAGATACTGGATGTTGAATTATTTTCTTACAAACTGACGATTTATTTATTGCTCTAAAACCGGTTGAGATATGTAAATGAAATTTGGTAGGTTTTAAGATACAGTTATTGCACATTTTTTGACATGCAATTAATGATTTTATATTCTCCATTGGCGCGCATACGGGTAATACGACGGGTAATATTACCCGCATGCACGCCAATGGTGAATATAAAATTCTTAGTTGTATGTCAAAAAATGTATAATAACTGTATCTTAAAACCTACCAAATTTCATTTTCATATCTCAACCGGTTTTAGAGCAATAAATAAATCGTCAGTTTGTAAGAAAATAATTCAACATCCAGTATCTCGGAAACGAAGCATTTGCCGACATGTGTTTATAAAGCAAACTGCCATTATTTTTTATGCAGATTTGCCCCTTAAAGTTTGTCGCACTTATTTAGAAACACCCTGTATTAATGAAGAACATGGCTAGTTGTTAAAGTACCTAACTTTTTTATTATCCAACATAAGCGAATGAATCAAAAAACAGAATGTTAAGAAAACCTGCGGCTATAGTTGGGTTTTAATTTCAATATTTTATAAATGCTAGAATATTACACAGAGTGTGGTGAACTTTGAGAATAAGACACAGTTTGATTGGTACACCCGGTATACAATGATCATTTACCTGTGTAGCAATAATTTTATTACAGCGATATTGTTAAAGAATAAGGCTATAAAATGTTAAAAAAATCACTTAAATCGGACAACAGATTTAGAAAATTCACGACATCAAAAATTACCCATTTTGTGGGGTGGCCATTTTTTGTGCCGCTCAGTGTATAATTATATTAAATTATTAAAATTTTTTGCATAATTAATTTTTTCTAATATTAGCTGTCAACATAAACTTCAAAAAGATAAGCAAAATCTCAAAAATAATCATAATGAATAATAAATTCTGTTCTTACTGATATTAATTATCGATTACAATCCAATAGGGCTTTTCATTCACAGTCATTTGTTTCGAGCTTCTGTCATGTGTCACATAATATTAATATATCTACGTCATACGTTATTGGTATATACCAATGATACAAACCAAAGACGTATGACGTAGATATATTAAGATTATGTGACATGACAGAAGCTCGAAACAAATGACAATCGATGAAAAGCCCTATGACTTCTTTACGTTGTAAATATTACACGATAAGAATTAAATAATAAGTTTGAAACAATTATTATTTGTTTATATCCTTTCCTCTTTCAATTTCAGGTCGAAACAGGAACACTAGTCATCCGTTAGATGGCGATACCAGCCATACCAGCGAAACTCATAGAGGATAGGCAACACTGTTTTTCTTTCCAGCGAAATTTCCGGCGAAAGTTATACTAGTAATTCGTTAGGTAGGTGGCGATACCAGCGAAGCTCATAGCGCATAATATATCAATTATGATTCCACTGTCACAGTGTCACATAATATTAATATATTTACGTCATACGTCTTTGGTTTGTATCATTGATATATGCCAATAACGTATCACGTAGATATATTAATATTATGTGACACATGACAGAAGCTCGAAACAAATGACTGTGAATGAAAAGCCCTGTAGAATCGCGATATGGCATTCGCGATGAAGGTGGCACACACGTAGTGACCAATGGCGAGTCAGATACATACGCTTTGACAGTTCTCAATATGTAAACAAACTGACAAACTACTTAATTTATTTGCGTTACAAAATTAATAAATTTGAATATATTTTTTGTTGTGAATGATTATGCAAAAAATCGTGTATACCACTTGCATTTAATTATCATTATGAAGCTCGTACTCTATACGAAACTCGCCGCTAGGCGGCTCGTTTTGTATCCCTCATACTGTCTTCATAATGCCCACCATTAAATTTTCCACCTCTACTAGTTTTATCTCACAACTTATTATGTTTTACATCTTTTGCGTTATTTTGCCGGTTATTAGCGCGCTCATCACTGTATTATAATTCTTCGAGGTAACAAACCTTTCTACTTGGGGCAACTCTTCAATTTTATCTTAAAAAAAATTCAATCAAGCTATTTTAATAAATATTATTCTTGCTCTAATAAAATTTTATTTTTTGATTTTTAATAGTTTTTCCTCTCACAAATTTATACCATCATGCAACTACAATTTTGTTATTTAAATCTAACCTACATTTACACGATTTTTTAAAATTGTGTAATTCTACATTATTTGTATGCCTGCTACACTTATTCACAAGCTCAAGAACAGCACTTTTTCTTCTATCAGTGGGAAGTAATATTGGTTGCTCCTTTTTGTACTTCTTTTCCTGGAACTTTCCATAAATTTCTTTTAATATGCAAGAACATAGCAAATCCATTTAATTCACATGTAAGAACGCATATATTATAAAGAACATGCAGTAAATTTTTAACCAGACGATAACCAGCAAGGATTACTGAGCAGCTCTGTTCGGTAACCTTTTAGCGAAGATAAGTAACCATCACACGGAAGAAAGCAGTATTTATTAATTACTTCATAATTAATTCTCATTTATATTATCCCACCTAATTTTCTGTTTTAATTTTGAGTTTAATATACTATATATCCGGCAAAGGGCATGATAAAATGTGTATTGGACGTATATGAGCTAATATAACTAAGGTATTTGGGAAAAGAAACAGGAATCAGCTCGGAGTCATAACCGGCTTTCTTAATGGGACTGCGCCAATCATGACATACGATGGGAATATTTCATGGAGACTAAGTTGCAGACTCTGTAGTAGAGAACCTGAAACAGTCAGCCATACCCTACATGCTTGCGAAAGCATTAGATGGCAGGTGGCAACCCTTTTTGGAGACTACCAAGTGACTCTAAAACGTATGGTACAAGCTAGTACAAGGCTTCAGAATTTTGGAATGGTTATCATAAATAATTAAAAGATGTACAATAAGCCAACTGGCTGCAGTATGATCGATTTCTACCAGATGGTTACCGAAAAAAGTCAATTTTTACCAATTTTTTTTTTACAACCCTGCACTTAAAAAGCAGAGTTAAAGGGATCTATAAGCATAAACCCTAATTTTTTAATGAAACGATACTAAAATACATCTAAATACTACTACTACTACTACTACTACAAAATTGTTATACAGTAACCGCCACCCTACTACACATATATGTAGTAACATTGAGCTATTACAGTCCTGGACCCTTCACTTGTTGCAATGTTTATTTTTATGTCTAGTCTAGCGACGTTTAGAACGTTAGAAGATGTATAATATTAGCATAGAAGGTTGACAATTAATAGATCAGCTGTATTTGACAGTCATTTTGTTAAAGTTATAAAAGTTTTAAAGTATTGTAATATTCTTGGTGTTTGAATAAAGTTATTTTAAAGAAGAGTAACAATATACCCTATTCTACGAACTTACGCCTGTTCTGGATTACTTCGACAACGAATATTTTACTGTGAAAAATAAGAAGAAGAAAGTAAATTGCAAATTACATTGTTGTTTATTGGAATAATTATTAGCGCCATTTACTTCCGTACTTGCTATGTTGCACAGTAAAATATTCGTTATCGAAGTAATCCAAAACAGGCGTATGTTCATGGAATGGCCTATACTATTAATTAGGTAAAAACAAAATAAGTTATCAATCGAAGTTTTGTTTACAACCTCCCGAGATTTAAAAAAATTATAAATCATACAGGATGCCGAGGAAATTAAGATGAGAGAATTTTAAATAATTCACAACCCATCTGCTCAGCGTGGTAAAAGTTCCAACAAGAAAGATTCCTTAGTACTCAACAAAAGAGTAAATGAATTAAAATGTATAAACATTTTCAATTTCTTTGCAACACGAAAATGCAGCAGCTGCATAATACTCTGGTTAAATCGGAGAGTGCAGCAAGAGTCTATACCGGTTTCGGAGGTTTTTTACTCCTCATCAGTAGTCCCATATCCTCTTTACCAAACTCTATACCAAAGAAAGTATTCCACCTGTTGTCAATCTGGTGGTATGGGAACGATATTTATTGTCGTTTTCTGTGCTACTTCGATTGATAACTTATTTTGTTTTTCGGTAGATGGCTCTAGTGCATCCGTGACATTTCGTTTTTGCAATTCGGAAGGGCCCAAAGTATGATGCCTGAAGAAATCGGAGAGAAGAGGATATGGGACTACTGATGAGGAGGAAAAAACCTCCAAAACCGGTATACTCTTCCTGCACTCTCCGATTTAACCAGAGTATTATGCAGCTGCTGCATTTTCGTGTTGCAAAGAAATTGAAAATGTTTACACATATTAATTATGTATTTTTTGTATGGAAAAACAATTATTTTGAATTGTTTCTTGACAGTAACATGACAGATATGAAAGTCACACCTGCGAACGGACCGGATTAGCCCATAAGCATTGCAATTAGGTACCTACCATGTATCTAGTAGCGTGGCGCTTACTGTATATGTAATAACTACTGAAGTGTTTTTATTAGTGACAAACATATCATAACAAGAAATAGACACTCACTTCCTAATACAGCTGAGTTAACTTGGTTGTAGGCTCTCCTTAATTTTTCTTCATCTAAAATGGGTGGTGGTCTAGTTTGAATGATATCGGGTGGATGAGTTATGGGTTCGACACCACAATAGTCTTCCGTCAAATTAGCTAAAATAAAGAAATGGAGTTTCATTAATATTTTTTTTTTAATTATTCGCGGTGTGCAAGTACTTGGATGGGATACGAGAAACGATCGTGCGCGAATAGCAGAGAAATCTTGCAACTTTCTTAAATAATTCATATTGTCAAATTGACGTATATTTCATACCTACTGTCATTGAAGAAGAAAAATTATGTGTTGCTCACAATATTGATATGATATGCAATTATTATATAATTATATATTAAATTAATTGTATTTTGCTTGCAGTACTGCATTTTAATAATTAATTTTATTTACTACACAATTGTTTACCTTTTAATAAAATAAACTAAATCTTACTTTTTCTTCTTATAATTTTCTTTGGGCTACGGCCTTGACAATTATCCAGGACCAATATGATTGGCCAATATAATTAAAAGTGCGAAAAAAGTTGCCAAGCTATGAAACCAGATGTCGCTTTTCCGAACTTGCACGGTCCCAATAGGAATTATATACGGAACTATTACTGTCATCATTATAGCATTCTTAACTCCTCTAGACCGGTGCCAAGCCTTAGGTCTCAGCAAGTAAGAAATAGGAAAGGAAAAGGGATATAGTACTAACACCCCTTTAACAATCCAGAATTTATCTGGTTCTTATGATAGCACCCTGTAACGACGGCTGCTTTTCGACAATACAGTCCACTCAATACCGAAGGGTGGAAGACCGACACAGGGAAGACTGATCTCATAATTCGAGGTAGACAATTGGGCTGTGGAAGGAAGGTATAAAGAAATACTTATAACAATTATAATAAATTAGAAATTGCAAAATAATAAGGGAGTTCATAGAAAAGATGGCAACAGAATACAGAGTGATTGATTAGTAAGCTCAATAGATCCGCTATAGTAATAGATAGCAATAATATAATAATATCGTATGGCATTTTTGCCGGGGAGATCCTTTCGGATAGTTCCAGCGCCAATTACATCTTTAACCCTGTTTTAAGTAACTAGTGTCGATGTACACTAGCCCAGGGGGACCGACGGCTTAACGTACTCTCCGAGGCACGGTGAGACGGCTCGTGTCATTATTGGAAATGAAAATGGTTTGTCTTTGACAGGGATCGAACCCACGTACACTGGCGTATGAGGCCAGCGATTATGCCGTTACTCCACGGCCGCTCCGTATAGATAGCAATAAAAGTCAATAACCAAAATTGTAGCCAACTTTGAGCTTCACATTACAAAATTAGTTAGAAGATTACAGGTTGTTCGATAACACAGTGGCAGACCAAACTTACGTTTTTTTTTAAATGGAACACCCTATATTTTATTTTATATTCGAAATCCTGTTAACTTCTCCTTCACAAAAATATAAAGTTTTGTTATGTTATACAGGGTATTTACAAAGTTATAATCAATTTTTTATGAAAATCGTAACAAGTTCAACTTCCTGTATAAATAAAAATAAGAACAACAGAAATGGTTTATTGATGCCATATTTTTTTATTTCTTGTGAAAATTTTCAAGAATTATCGACATTGCTAATTTTCTTTATATCAAATACAGGGTGAGTCAAAACGCAAGTACATTATTTTCTCAGTAATGTTAAATGGAACACCCTGTATTTTATATCATTATTGAAAAGTAACATTACCATACTTTTTATATAACATTCCCTATGTCCAAATTTATTAGTTTTCGAGATATTTTCATTTTTCAGAGCAAATTATTTTGTGCCTAAATTTATCTAAATTTTAAGTAGGTCATGACTGAATTGACAATTGACGATTCATCATCATCATCACACAGCCAAATTTGTCCACTGTCGGACATAGGCCTCCTCAAGATGTCTCCACCCTTCTCTGTCCTGGGCAGCTGCAATCCAGTTTGTCGCTATTCTCTTAATATCGTCGGTCCATCTGGTAGGTGGTCTTCCACGACTTCGTTTGTCCGCCCTTGGCTGCCACTCTAAAATCTTCCTTGTCCATCTGATGACGATTACTGATTATCAATCCGGTAATCAATGGAACAATGTAGCAAATAAAGAAATAAAAATAATTTATTAGTAATACATTTTACAAAAAAAAACACAACCACAACATTCAACATTTTTGAAACAATTAAAAACTACTCTTTTTATGTAAATATAACAAATAAAGAAAGAAAATTAGTAATAAATTTTATAAAAAAAACAGACAAACGCAAAATACAACATTTTGTGAAGACAATTAAATATTTTTGTATGTAAATGTAACAAATAAAGAACGAAAAATAATTTATCAGTAATACATTTTGCAAAAAAAAAAACATGTTTGAAAAAATTAGAAGCTACTTTTAATAAAATATTTTTAAATTTAATTACATAAGGTGTTCAAAATTACCTCCTAAGGGAGCGATCAAGTATTACGTAACGCGATGTTTGAAGATTTTGACCCCTCCATCCCCCTACTTAACGCATTATAATGGGCGTTTAACTATTGCATAACGCAATTTTTGACCCCCCCCCCCCCCCCCAACCTGCGTTACGTAATACTTGAACGGCCACTAACACATTTATGCACGCCCAAAAACGATCATTGAATGAGCTACTTGCTCTACGAAGCATTTGTAAATTAACACATCGAAATACACTTTGTATTCTATTTTTCATCTCATCCCTTGTTGTTGGAGGTATTTTATAAACTTCATTATTAACGTATCCCCAAAAAAAAGCAGTCCAGTTTATTAAATTCTGGTGATTTGGGTGGCCACGCTACTGGTCCATTGAGAAATGAAAATATCTCGAAAACTAATAAATTTAGACATAGGGAATGTTATCTAAAAATTAAAGTAGGGTAATGGTACTTTTCAATAGTGATATAAAATACAGGGTGTTCCAATTAAAATTACTGAGAAAATAATGTACCTACTTGCGTTTTGACTCACCCTGTATTTGATATAAATAAAATTAGCAATATCAATCATTCTTGAAAATGTTGACAATACGAAAAAAATATGGCATTAATAAACCATTGCTGTTTTGCTTATTTTTATTTATAAAGGGAGTTGAACTTGTTATGATTTTCATATAAAATTGGTTATAACTTTGTAAATACCCTGTCTAACATAACAAATCTTTATATTTTTGTGATGGAGAAGTTAACAGGATGTCGAATATAAAATAAACTATAGGGTGTTCCTTAAAAAAAAAACATAAATTTGGTCTGCCACTGTGTTATCGAACACCCTGTAACATTCTAACTAATTTTGCAATGTGAAGCTCAACGGTGGCCAACATTTTTGTTATTAACTTTTATTGCTATCTATTACTATAGCGGATCTATTGACCTTTACCCCACTAATCAATCACCCTGTATATAGGAAAAAGAACGAAAAACACAAGGAGTTCGAAAAGGACTGTGAACAAAGCATTAAACGAAAAACCAAAGAAAGGTTGGACATATTAAGAAGACAGAAGAAGAGAATAGAGAAGCCGATTATAGCAATAGAACACAAAAGAAAAAACCTTTAGAAAAAAGAATAAAACTACAGAGTAACTACGGAACAGGACAGTCTAGGTCTAGAAGTCTAGATAGTTTTATAGGTAACTAAAAACATTAAATGGCAATAAGGTAAACAATGCAGGATTTATAAAAGTGAATCTAATATTTTCAATGGGTATTAGTCACAATTTCATTTTAAAATACGTTTATTTTGACGTTTCGATTTCTTCTTCGGAAATCATTTTGAGAACGATGTCCGAAGTAGAAATCAGAATGTCACAACCTAAAAATGCAGCAAGAAAATAGTTTTAGAACCGAATGAAGAAAATATTTCAAAGAAATGTTAAAACCGATACTCCAACAAAGACATAAGTACAACGAAATCAACAGTACTACTTTGCTGTACCTACAATATTGTTGTCGATGCTGGATGAGTAAATACTACAAAACCATAAAGCACGGGACCAAAATGACATCTAAAAGAACTCCAGATATACCGACGTTGGAATACTATAACGAGACAATCATTGACACACCGTATCTTTGATCACAATATATTCAATATTTTCCAAATACTTTCTAAAAATATATACAAACACTTACATACATACAAATAGTCCAAGTAATGAAGCTTAATATAGGACAAAACCTCGCAATTTTTACAGAATGGATCGATTTGCTTGAAAATTTGAGAATAACTAGTGGATAGTCCAAGGAAAAAAATCTATATGATGCCGAAAGGCGCTTTTACCATGGGGCTGGTTGCCACCCCATCTCGGGGGTGGAAATTTGATATTATATTTTGACCGTAAAAGTTGATAAAAATATTCATTCTAAGCAAAAAATGTTCTATACATTTTTTTGATAAAATTAATAGTTTTCGATTTATTCGCTATCGAAAGTGTCAGTTTTATATCGAAAAAATCAATGTTTTTCGATAAAAGCTCACTTGCGATTCACTCAATTTTTGCCGTAGAAAAAAATTTTTTAAACCATCTTCTTGCAAATTAAATAAGCTACAATTTCATACTCAAACATTTTTTCGTATCTCTGATGCTAATTTTTCTATTCTGAAGAAAGTGGCACTTTTTACCAAACTACAAAAATTCGATATTCTATTTTAACTCCAGTTTTTTAAAAACTAATCATTCTAAGCCAGTCAAACTTCTAGGATCCATTAATAATACATAAACAAAGAAGAATAAATAAGGCCAATGACTAAGCACACCGCTAACTGACATTATTATGCTTCCAATTGGATTTCTCCTTTTTCTTTTTCAAAAAATACATTGATTTTTTACCCGTAACTTTTTTATTTTTTATCTTAAAAAGTTTGGTAAAAAAGAATTTTGTAGGTTTTTGCAAGGTCTTTATGCCTATTCATAATACATCTTTTTAAAATCCTCAGTCACAAAAATAGGTGACTTTGAAAGGGTTGGTAAATGTTGTTTTTACATGTTATTACAAGTTTTAATTGTCAATAGCTCACTTAATTTTTACTGTAGATAAAATTTTTGCAAACCAAGTTCTTGGAAATTTAATAAGCTACAATTTTATATTAAACATTTTTTTGTACCTCTGATTCTAATCTTTCTATTCTGAAGAAACGGCCTTTTTTTCCAAACTACAAAAATTCGTTATTCTCTTTTGACTCCATTTATTTAAAAACTAATCATTGTAAGCCAGTCAAACTTCTAGAGCATATTACTAATACATAAATAAAGAACACCAAATAAGGTCAAAGACGAATTTTAATTAGGTTGGTGATTAGGGAGTTCCTTCCGATCACTTTTTCAATGAAAAAAATAGGGCCTGACATTCTTTTCATTATAAGTCACTTAATTTTTGAGCTAGAGACCTTTGTTTTATTTCCGCAGATAGATATTTTTAAATACTTTAAATTAGTTTTAACAAGTTATCCTCGAAAAATGCATAGTTTTCCCGTATTTTGACTTTGAAACTACAATATTTAGCATTTGACGAAGAAGAGCTAATCAAGCCTATTCTGTAACTCATTTCAATGATAGAAGTCAGTAAAATCGAATAGAAGTGGCTAAGTCGAATAGAAATAGTCCAAATCCGCATTCCATAACTACTTCGGAATCTCTACAATCGTAATAGTGAATAGAAATCACTTCGACAGCATTTACCCTGTCGAGATGAGATTTCGATTATCGGAATTGTGGTTGACGCAAGCGCATTTTGTTTTGTTTTGACGTTTATATTTTATATATAAAATAATTGATTACTACTTATTTATAGTATTATTTATTATTATTATTTATAGTATTTCTACCTTTTTTTAGCTGCTTCATTTTTAGTCTGTGGTTTTATTTGTTTAGATAATTATATATTTAATTTAGACATGTTGTAGGAGTTGTAGGACCTAACCTTATTTATTTGCTATGTGACATCTGAATGTTTGCCGCTCGCAGTGTTGCCATACTGTTTTCGCTTTTATTTCTTGTACAATTTCAATCAATGGTATAATGTACGAGAATAGCATACAATAGACTTCTTAGCGTTGATTGATAAATATATAATATATATTTGTATATTATACCAGTATACCTACTTGTATACTTATCAGTCAACGCTCATAGTCTGAACAAATTATAGAAAAGATGCCATTTTTGGGAAAAGTTGTTTAGCAGTTATTTCAGCTGGAGTCGTATCTTAAAGATTGCATATTATTAGTAATATAATTTTAAATAATTTATTAATAATTATGAATTAATAACATCCACTTAAATATCTTTGATTTAAAACGCCCGGTTTCATAATCAACTTAAAGTGAACATTAACTAAAGTTCACTTAAAGTTGACATTACCCGTATGAATTGCATTGATAAAGGTACCAACTTAAAATTTAAAGTTCACTTTAACTGATTATAAAACCAAGCGTTAAAAGCATTTATACTTCTTATATTCACTTTCACTTATCTTTTTTATCTTTTTTTTATATCAATTTTAATTAACTCTAATTTAAAACCATTTATCCTCTTTTGAGCTTTTTGCATCCAGTATTTACACTAATATTTTATTAACTTTTCAAAACTTGAGGATAGTATGAAGCCAGTATGAAAACATTGAGGAGATGGCAACGGTGTCATATTTCGAGTAACAACCAGGTCACAGAACACTGGTTAATGCGCGGTTGCGGCCTCCTCAGAACCGCGTGAAATAGAAGTCAGAGATTTCGATTACGATATGAGTTACAGAATACCAATCCAAACACAAAAATGACGCGATAGATATCAAACATTCCGATTTTGGGTAATTACGATTCGACTTGGTCATTTCTATTCGATTTGTTAAAAGTTACAGAATAGGGCTGAATATATAATAAAGTATAGCTAGATTACTATTGGTCTTAAAGAAAATTAAGAAAAACGGTTTTGTTTATCTTTCAAAAGGCACATTTTTGTTAAGTGAAGTTGTTTTGATAAAACGAAAACTTTTGGAGTTATTTGCAGAACAATAATTAAAAACATTGATTTTTTCGATATAAAACTAACACTTTCGATAGCGAATAAATCGAAAACTATTAATTTTATCAAAACAATGTATGGAATGTTTTTTGCTTAGAATGAATGTTTTTACCAACTCTTGCAGTCAAAATATAATAAAAAATTTCCACCCCCGAAATGGGGTGGCAACCACCCCCATGGTAAAAGCGCCTTTCGGCATTATATAGATTTTGATCCTTTAACTATCTACTACTTATTCTCAAATTTTCAAGCAAATCAATCCATTCTGTAAAAATTGCGAGGTGAAAAGCTTCGGTTCCTGGACTAAAATACACACAAACACTTTCTAAAAATACATTTATACTTACTTCCTAATGATCTGACGTTTCCAGGTCCTTGTTGTTGGAATAGCAATTTCAATGGATATATATCATCAAATTCTACTCTAGAAACACAACCGATGAAACCTTCTGTCATAGATTCGTTCTTTCCGATATACATGTATTGAATGTTGTTGAACTGGGCGTCAGCAGATGCCTATAAAAACAAATTAAACTAATCAATTTCAATAGTAGCCGTTTTAACAAAAGTAGTGAACTTTTGTTTTTGTGTCTTCAGCATTATTTTGGTTTAAATATAATGGGCTGTTCGATAAGTTTTACGGTTCGATAACAAAAACATAATTTTATGGTTTGAAATACACTTTATACACGATTTTTCGAAGGGTTTTCATCTCCACTGTTTCGAGCAATATTTTTGTCTCTCTGTGTCGGGTCGTGTTTCTGCCGCGTATGTTATTATTTGTCTGATGATTGTTTTGTAAATTCTGCCTTTCATTTCTTTTCCGATATTTTTATTTCTCCGTATTGTGTCATTCAGGCAACCTGCGGCTCTGTTTGCTCTATTCACTTGGTCTTCCACTTCTGTTTCGAGCCTTCCGTAGCTAGTTAGTGTGATGCCTAGATATTTAAACTCCTTGTACTTTTCTACTAATCACTTGTTCTATTATCTGACCTTCCAGCTCCAATTTACATCTTATTGGATCTGCTGTTATAACCATGCATTTTGTTTTTTTTTTTGAGGAAATTAACATGTTAAAATTTTCTGGCGATATGTTAAATTGGTGCAGCATACGTTGTAAATCGTCTTCACTTTGAGAGATTAGTATTGCATCGTCCGCATAGCACATTATTTTAAGTTGTTTTTCTCCCATTTGGTATCCTTTTTTGGTTCTTACTTTTTATATTATTTCGTCCATGATCACGTTGAACAATATAGGACTCAAAGAATCCCCCTGTCTTATCCCATTGCCGGCTTCAATTGGGTCAGTTAGTTCATCTTCCACTTTTACTTTTATTGTGTCGTTCTGTTAGATGTTTTCGATCGTTTTAATTATTCCCAGAGACACCTTTCTCGAGTATAACAAATGGATAACGCTCTTTAATGTAACCCTGTCAAATGCTTTCTTAAGGTTCACGAAACATAAATATACTGATTTGTTGTATTCCAACGATTTCTCTTGAACTTGCCTTATTATAAATATAGCGTCAGTGCATGACCTTCCCGACCTAAAACCTTGTTCTTCTGCTAATGTTATAATTTCATTCAATTTGTTTGTTATCACTTTGGTTGTTAATTTTAATGTTGTGTTTAATAAGTTAATTCCTCTGTAATTATCCGGGTCCGATTTGTCTCCTTTTTTGAAAAGAGGTATTAGGATGCTTGATCTCCATTCTTGTGGTATTCTGTTTTGTTCTATTATTTTTTGTATTAGTTTTAAAAGTTTAGTTAGATCTTGTCCTCCGTACTTTAGGAGTTCGTTCGATATTCTGTCCTCTCCTGGAGATTTTCTATTTTTTAATATTCTTAATGCTTTCTTTACCTCTCCCTCCTCGATGTTTATTTCTTCGTTTGTCGTAACTTCAGGTGTTGGTGGTTCATTATCGTCGCCTTTAGCAAATAGAGATCGGAAGTAGTCTGCCCATGTTTACTTCTGAATGTGTTTCGCTTTTATTAATTCGTTCATCTCCTTTCTTTACCCTCTGATCATTCTCCATACTTCTTTTTGTGTTCCGTAGAAGTCGTGTTTCATTTTTTTTATTTATGACCCAAATTTCTGCGGCATATGTCATGATACTTCGTATTATTGTTTGATATACCCTTTTTTGTTTTTTTCTTTGATGTTTTTATTCTAGATTACACTATGGAGTTGTTTGATACAAGATATTGTTTGTGCCAATCTATTTTTATCTCTTCTTCTGTTGTTCCATTTTTCGACATTATAAAACCCCAAAACCATTATAAAATGCAATAAAAAACTTAAAGATAAGAAGGTAACAGCAAAAAATTAACCTTAATATTGAAATGAAACTCCTTCGCCTCATAGCCATCGACCTGCATCACCAAAGTTGATCCTCCGTTCTTCCTGGAAACTAACAGATCGTGATATTGGCCCAGAGCAAAGTGCTTTTCTGGATAAATGACTTCTTGCCGTTCGAATCCAAAGTCGAAAACGATACGTAAATGACCAGAATTTGATACCATGATGGTCATGTATTCGCCGGTCATATTTGATATTAATCCCAAAAGGAAACCTAAAAATAAAATGTATATGTTACTGTGAAAGTCTGAAATCCAGTGAATGTTGAGATACACCAGTGAATGTCTGGTCTGGCTACTGCTTTCAGAAATCAGAAAAAAATGTTTATTTTACAAATAAACATTGCTTCTCGCATAAATTAAATATTTAAATTGCCAAGAGGCAGGTGTGTGGCAGCTTGAACATTGCATTTAAGCGAGAAGCAATGCTTATTTCTCAAATAATCATTTTTTTTTCTCTTTTATGGCAGCAGTAAAATGTATTTGACTTAAATAAATTACATATATTTATGTTGTTCTGAAGCTATTTTCTTGTGGCATTTTTATAATCAAGTATATTCAAATGGGAAATAAGCCACAATTTTACCTAAAAATGATTTTATTTTAACGTTTCGACGCCCAAGTCGGGTGTCGTTGTCAAAATACAAAATAATATTAAATAAACAAAAATGTTGTTGCTTAGTAAAAAATTCTTCTAATAATTTATTTAATCTGACTCATTTATATCGGCAATTCAGACACGTATTATACATTTTAAAGTAGACGACTTTAAAAATGATATTGCCAATATTGATGAGTTGCGTTCCTGGGACGACTTTACTAAAAGATAGTTCATTCGATTACATGAAATCAATCCCAACTCAAGAATAGCCGCCACAAAAAATCATAGCATGCGATATGTCTTTAAAAAGACAACCAAATGCAACGGTGGTACTGAAATTCTCGCGTTAGAGATTCCATAGTAAATCACGAGGGAAAACCAGGAAAAACCTCGTGATACTATCCCGACATCGCAAGTATTTGGGTTTACATTTAGTTTACTCTCAAAACTAATACCAAATTCTGACTTGATATTTTAAATTTTAAATAATACTAAAATACTAAATATGTACTAACTCGATATGTTACTGATTTATTAATTGTGGTATTTTCTTTCTATTGACTTCCTCCTTTAGTATGGGTAACCACATCCTACTGCATTCTACCGAGGAATTTGCGACACAATTGGTTTCATTTAGCATAATTAGAGCCGCTTCTTTGATTTTTCTCTTTTTACTATCTGCTTCTTTTAGGACTATACTTGAATCTCTCATTCATTATCCCATGCGTGTTGACATCTCAAATATGTCAAATATGACATATCAAATATCTCAATATCGCATGGGATAATGAACATAGAGTTCAGTGGAGAGATTCAAGTATAGTCCTAAAAGAAGCAGATAGTAAAAAGAGAAAAATCAAAGAAGCGGCTCTAATTATGCTAAATGAAACCAATTGTGTCGCAAATTCCTCGGTAGAATGCAGTAGGATGTGGTTACCCATACTAAAGGAGGAAGTCAATAGAAAGAAAATACCACAATTAATAAATCAGTAACATATCGAGTACATATTTAGTATTTTAGTATTATTTAAAATTTAAAATATCAAGTCAGAATTTGGTATTAGTTTTGAGAGTAAACTAAATGTAAACCCAAATACTTGCGATGTCGGGATAGTATCACGAGGTTTTTCCTGGTTTTCCCTCGTGATTTACTATGGAATCTCTAACGCGAGAATTGCAGTACCACCGTTGCATTTGGTTGTCTTTTTAAAGACATATCACATGCTATGATTTTTTGTGGCGGCTATTCTTGAGTTGGGATTGATTTCATGTAATCGAATGAACTATCTTTTAGTAAAGTCGTCCCAGGAACGCAACTCATCAATATTGGCAATATCATTTTTAAAGTCGTCTACTTTAAAATGTATAATACGTGTCTGAATTGCCGATACAAATGAGTCAGATTAAATAAATTATTAGAAGAATTTTTTACTAAGCAACAACATTTTTGTTTATTTAATATTATTTTGTATTTTGACAACGACACCCGACTTGGGCGTCGAAACGTTAAAATAAAATCATTTTTAGGTAAAATTGTGGCTTATTTCCCATTTGAATATACTTGATTACATATATTTATACAGACATAACAGTAGTTAGACCAATTATGACTTAGACCTGACACCACAAGGACAAAAAGACTGATGGAAACGTGTGAAATGAAAATAGTCCGAGATATCACAGTCCGAGAAAGTCCGACAAACAACGTAGCACAGCCCTCAGGCAGAGCAGTAATATAGAGAACATAAATAACTGAACACTGAAAAGTAAAAAAGAATGGTATAGCCATATAAGCAGCATGGGAGAAGGAAGACTGGTAAAGATAGCACGAGATAGATCACCAAAAGGCTGAAGAAGTATAGGAAGGCCAAGGAAGAGATGGAGTGACAACCTGGATATCTGATGAGGAGGCATCTAAAGATGGAAGAGGCGCGAAGCTATTAAGGAAGCAGCAAGAAGAAGAGGGCATATATTCTTTTTTTTTTGTCTAAATTAAATTTCAAAATTTTTTTTGGACACCCTGTATAAATTATTATGTTAATGTTTATTCCAGAGAATTGAATAACCTTTAAAATGAGCTAGCACACGACCCCTATTCTCATTTAAAAATATCATCGACTACGTCATCATGCTTAGACGGATGACGTCACTAGTATGATACATATGCCAAAATATCATAATTTATAAATAAACATCGACGGGTCAATCCATGCCAAGTGGTCCAATATAAATTAAGTTGGTTGCTTGACCATTTTGAATATTTTTTATTTTTCTACCTTTTAAACTTCAGTCTATAGAGACTACAGAATTCCATTTATTTTATTTTAAAAAAATTTAGTTTGCCGATGACGGCCATTTTTGTTAAAGCGTATCGATCATTTTCACGGAAAACATGGCTTCGCTCTTTAGACAATATTTTCACTGAGGTTTGTCCTAGAACAATAAATCAAAAACCAAACTTTTTAGAAAAGTATGTTCTAAAAAAACGGCCTAAAGCATTATTGAATTTCAAACTACCCTTAAGGCCTTAAATAAACCTCAAAGTTTGAAAAGGTAAACTGATAAAATTCCATTTTCAGCATTTTTTAACACCATAAGGCAAGCCGATAATGGTTTGTAATGTTTGTCTGGAAAAGACATACGTACATACTTTAAATAAAAAAAGTTTAAGCTTTGAGACTTACATAAACTTTTTCAAAAAAAATCTCAAAAATGTAAATTTTTGAAAAATCTCAAAGTTTGACCCCTTATATCTCTGATGGGCACGGATGAAAAAAATTGAAATTTGGCTGAGTGTTAGCCTCCAGCAAGTAGAATAAACAGTAAAAATTTGGAGTTGCAGACTTACGTCATATAGGAGTTACAGGCCTGAAAAAATTGGTCAAAAATCAAAATGGTAAAAATTTGAGGGAAGGATATGCGGAAGGAAGGATTTGTGGGAAGGATAATTAAAATTCAAATAAACTGATTTCACAATGAATACAAATTTATACAGGGTGGGCCAAGGAAAAGAGTTCACTTTGATATTTGGCAGTTATTAGATTTTAAGGGAATGATGACGTAATCGATGATTTTTTAAAATGGGAATAAGTGTCGTATGTTATTCTTTTTCTCATGATCATCTTTCAGTGCGTCACAGTTTTTCGATTTCTTTCTAACGCATTAAATTGTATGTGATAGAAAAAAAGGCACGTCCGTGATTACAGACATTTACAACATTTATTCTAGTTATTCTAGTTGTCGATAGATGGCGCCATAATAAAAAAAATAATTTTTTTTAATTAGATAATATTACAAATATAATCTGTATAATTTATAAGACTATACAAATCAAAGAAAATACCATTTTATAAATTCAAGAAACACATTTGATTTGTTTTTATTCCAAATTGAAAATAAAATGTGACAACTGTCAGATTTAACTAAAATGTCATGTTAGAATAAATGTCATAAATGTGTATTATCACGGACTTACCCTTTTTCCTATCATTTGTTACGCACTGAAAAATGCTCATGAAAAGGACAATAACTCATTTGAAAGAGTGTTCAATTCTCTGTTCAATAATATAAACGATATTGATTATTTATACAGGGTGGACAAAAAATAATTTTTGAATTAAATTAATTGACACAAGAAGATGAAAGTATGACTCAAAATACATTTTATTGCTGTCATAATATAGAAAAATAAATATTTTGGCAAAATGAAACTACAAGAATATTTTGGCAAATAAACAATGCTTTTCGCTTAAATTAAAAATGTCCAAACTGTCAAGAGCTAGAAGAGAGGCTATTTGTGATTTAATTTAAGCAAAAAGAAATGTTTATTTGTGAAATAAACATGTATAAACATAAACTGAATAGAGAATTGAACACGCTCTCAAATGAGATACCACACGACCCCTATTCGCATTTAAAAAATCATCGATTACGTCATCGTCTCTGATGGATGACGTCACGTAGCATGAAATATATGCCAAAAAATATAAAAATGGACCTACTTCGGCATTTCCTTAAAATCTAATAGGTAACTATGGCCAAATATCGAGAAGGACTCTTTTGGCTCACCCTGTATAAATTTGTATTCGTTGTGAAATCTGGTGAAAATATATTAATTTTTATTTCATTAGATAGTTTATTTGAATTTTAATTACCCTGCTCGAACCGCTCAAATTAATGATTCTTTACCATTTTTTCAGGCCTGTAACTCCTATATGACGTAAGTCTGCAACTCCAAATTTTTACTCCTTATTTTACTTGCTAGGGGCTAACATTCAGCCAAATTTCAAATTTTTTCATCGTGCCCATAAGAGATATAAGGGGTCAAACTTTGAGATTTTTCAAAAAATTTCATTTTTGAGATTTTTTTTTGAAAAATTTTACTCAAGTCTCAAAGCTCAAACTTTTTTTATTTAAAGTATGTACGTATGTCTTTTTTAGAAAAAAAATTACAAACCATTATCGGCTTGCCTTATGTTGTTAAAAAAATGCTGAAAATGGAATTTTATCAGTTTACCTTTTCAAATTTTGAGGTTTATTTAAGGCCCTAAGGGTAGTTTGAAATTAAATAATGCTATAGGTCGTTTTTTAGAACATACTTTTCTAAAAAGTTTGGTTTTGATTTATTGTTCTAGGACAAACCTCAGTGAAAATATTGGCTAAAGTGCGAAGCCATGTTTTCCGTGAAAATCATCGATACGCTTTAACAAAAATGGCCGTCATTGTCAAAATAATTTTTTTAAAAATAAAATGAATGCAATTTTGTACTCTCGATACACTGAAGTTTAAGAGGTAGAAAAATAAAAAATTTTAAAAATAGTCCAGCAACCACCTTTGGACCACTTGGCTTGGATTGACCCCGACTTGTTTCGCGATTTTTCCTTAGTCACCAGTTTACGAAATAATGAATTTATTTCATTTGACTTTGTCACACTGTATGTATAATAGATCAAAAATGATGTTAATATAACAATAAGCATTTACCTTTAGGATTGGTAGTAGTGAATCCAACTCGTATATGTTCTGCAATAGTACTCCTAAATGAACCTTCGAAGTCGTACCGAATGAGAGAACTTTGTCTCAAATTAACACCGATCTCATCAGCGCAAATCGGTCCTTTGAATGCGGTCCAACGACAATCGCACATATAGGAATCGTATCTCTCATGGCACGTACCGTTGTTCAAACATGGGCCGCTCTGGCATTTTCCCACGCAGCCCTCTTGTATACCGTAAAGACCCATTCTTGCGTATTGACGAAGATCGATGTGAAGACCGTTAATTAGTAAAGCTCGGATGCAACCTGAAAAATATTAACATAATACAATGTGATAACAAACTTTATTGAAAGATAGCGATGGCTTAGTGTAAAAACCTCGTATCTCATTTTACATGACCGACTTTAAGCTGAATTTCTGCATATTCTAACCCAAAATATATATAAAAAATGTATGTGTAATCATCTAAACATACTCACAATCAAAAATCTGTAAAGATAGTTTTTTTTTAAATCTCTCCTGTAAAATTTTCTGTGAAATGAGATACGAGGTTTTCACACTAAGCTAGCGATAGATCATTCGATTACATGAAATCAACTTTAACTCAAGAATGTCCGTCCCAAAAAAAAATCGTAGCATGTGATATGTCTTTAAAAAGACAACCAGATGCAATGGTGACAGTAAAATTCTCGCGTTAGTGATTCCATAGTAAATCACGGGGAAAACCAGGAAAAAACCTCATGATACTATCCCGACATTAAGTATTTGCTCTTACATTCACTTTACTCACAAAACTAACACCAAATTCTGATTTTATATGTCTGGACCTCGGAGGTAAACTACACTATGTCGACATGGTGTTGTTTTGAACCAAGTTCCTTTAATCCTCTTATTTTATTAGTTGTACTATACAAACTGGTTATACAGTGCGTCCATAAAGTAATATATAAGTTCATTATTAGCTAAATAAACTACATTATTAAAAAGTCCCGAAACAGGTCGATTTTTGTTTTTAAATTATGATTTTTTGGCATATATATCATATTAGTGACGTCATCCGTCTGGGCGTGATGACGTAATCGATGATTTTTTTTTAAATAAAAATAGGGGTCATGTAATAGCTCATTTGCAAGGGTATTTAATTCTCTATTCAGTAATATAAATATTAACATAATTAATTATACAGGGCGTTCAAAAATATTTTTTTAAATTAAATTAATTTACACAAAAAGTAGAATGTATGTAATTTGTTTAATTCTAAATACATTTTACTACTGTCATAAAACAGAAAAAAAAATATTTTGAAAAATAAACATTGATTTTCGCTCAAACTGCCAAGAAACAGGCGGGTGGCAGCTTTAACATTGAATTTAAGCTAAAAAAAATATTTATTTGTCGAAGTTTTTTCCTGTAATTTTACAACAGTAAAACGTATTTTGAATTAAATAAATTGCATGCATTCTTCTTTTTGTCTCAATTGATTTAATTTAAAAAAATTTTTGGACACCCTGTATAAATAATGATGTTAATGTTGAATGGGTTACATATGTGAGCTCATTTTAAATGAAGTAAAGAAACACAGACTTACTCACAATAATTTAATTTACTTCGACAACCGGTTTCGATCTCTACAATACATATACAGATCATCTTCAGGTCGGCGTTACAAGTGATTAAATGATGCCGTTACAAGGGATGATTTGTAAGTTCATCAGTAACATGTTTAAACGTCCAGATTATGCTAGTAGGCATAGATGTCCGCCTACCCAGTCCTTCACCTAGCTATCCTACTAGCATAATCTGGACGTTTAAACATGTTATTGATGAACTTACAAATCATCCCTTGTAACGGCATCATTGAATCACTTGTAACGCCGACCTGAAGATGATCTGTACATTGTAGATATCGAAACCGGTCGTCGAAGTAAATTAAATGATTGTGAGTAAGTCTGTGTTTCTTTACTTCATTTAATGATGTTAATGTTTATATTACTGAATAGAGAATTAAATGGTGTTTCAAATGAGCTATCACATGATCCCTATTCTCATTTAAAAATCATCGATTACGTAATCACGCCCAAACTGATGACCTCACTAATATGATATACAGTAGACTCCCTCTATAACGAGAACTGAAATGGCGGACTAATTACCTAGTTAAAAGCGGATCTCGTTATATCAGGTTCTTCACGAAATGAGATTCGTCACCACTGAAATGTTTTGATGCCTTTTAGATAGTTTATTAGGTGTCGATGGCCGACCTTAACAATGAGACTTCGCCATCATAAATTGTAAATTTCTTACAATATTCAATATCGGTCGGAAGAAGTTTATTACAGGCGGTATTAAAGGCACACAGATGTTGGGCATGTCTGTATAGAGGCAGTTGGGGTATTGATTTATAGTTATTACTGCGCTGAAGAACAGGTAAAGAAACATATTT
This sequence comes from Diabrotica virgifera virgifera, assembly GCF_917563875.1. Lineage (NCBI taxonomy): Eukaryota > Metazoa > Arthropoda > Insecta > Coleoptera > Chrysomelidae > Diabrotica > Diabrotica virgifera. Next base: position 41,547,895 of record NC_065448.1, read on the forward strand.
GATTTCATTTTTCCTCTTTATAACCAAATATGTCTCGTTATAGAGGTGTTATAATAGTTCAATAGGAATTTCATGGGACATCTAGTGTACTTCGTTATAAGCGAAACCTCGTAATATCTTCGTTATAGAGAGAGTCTACTGTATATGTCAAAAAATTGTAATTTAAAAATAAAAATCGACCTGTTTCGGGAATTTCTAAGTTTGTTTATTTAGCTAATGCATTTGTGCGTTACTTTATGGACGCATTGTATATTATCATTGAAATATTGTCGTATTGTCGTTCAACCTATTATGGGACATATAAGATTTTTATTAATATCCTAAGTGCTCTAAACTTTCCTGCAAACACACGTTAAACACAATTGCTCGAAATGACATAGTGTAGTTTACCTCCGAGGTCCAGATGTACGTTATTTTAAATTGTAAATAATATTAATAATACATAGATATATAAATAATACTAAAATAAATTACGTATCATCCTCGATATGTTATTGACTTACTAATTGTATATCATATTTTCTTTCAAATATCAAGTATCAAGAGATTTGTTCCTGGTTTTCCTCGTGACTTACTATGGAATCATTAACGCGAGAATTTTACTGTCACCATTGCTTGTGGTTGTCTTTTTGAAGACAAATCATATGCTATGATTTTTTGTGACGGATATTCTTGAGTTAAAGTTGATTTCATGTAATCGAATGAACTATCTTTCAATAAAGTCGTCCCAAGAACGCAACTCATAAATATTGGCAATAATAATTTTAAAGTCTTCTACTTTAAAATGTATAATGTATGTCTGAATTGCCGATATGAATGAGTGAGATTAAATTAAATTATTACAAAAATTTTTTAATTAAGCAACATTTTTGTTTAATTTACTCATATTTTGTATTTTGATAACGACGTCCGAGGTGCAAGTCGAAACGTTAATAAAATCATTTTTCAAGTCAAATTGTGGCTTATTTCCCAAGTAAATTATAGAATATACTTTAACACTACTTACCAGTAAAACCATCTCTATAGTCTGTCGACGCTCCAATAAAGAGCTCAGATGTCAGATGCAATGCTCTTACTGGCCCTGGTGGTTCTCTTACTTCAGCTTTGAGGGCACCGTCGATTACAATCATAGCTTCTTTTCTGTTACGTTCCACCGATACAGAATGCCATTCATCGTCGTTTAATCTGTAAGAAACCTCTCGAATCACAGCAATAGGACCTGAACCTGCTTGGTATTGGAACTGAAGTTGATTTCCGTTAACTATACTTAACTTAATATAATCCGAAGGTCCTGTAATTTAAAATTAAAACATTTAAGCTCACTCTTCAGTTATTTGTTGTAGCGTTTATATTCCTTGATTATAAGAAAAAGAACTTGGCACTTAAGAAATGCGACAGAAGTGAATACTTCTTATAGATTCGATTATATTCGATTCAATTCCATTCGATCCAATTTGATTTATTTTACGAGGAATCAGAGTTGTGACTGCATAATCTTCACTGATGATGCATAAGGATGCTGAAATAGTTACTATATGGAGATGGTGGTCCAACTCTGAATCGAATATAAACAAAACCTGCCTTGAACCCTTTTTTATCTTTTTATTGATTTATTTTATTTAATATTATTTAATTGTATCTCATTTTATTGATACATTTATTTAATTCTATTTAGTTTTATTTAATTTTCTATAATTTTATCTAATTATATTATTTCATTTTATAAAATTTTATTGAATTTTAGTGAATTTTATTGAATTTTATTTAACTTTACTTGATTTTATATAATTTTATTTTATTCAATTTTACTTAATTTTATTTATTTTTGTTTAATTTTATATAATTTTATTTAATTATATTATTCAATGTTATATAATTTTAATTAATTTTATTTAATTTAACTTATTATTATTTAATTTTGTTTAATTTTATTTAGTTTTAATTAAATTTAATCCTATAGGGTTGTAACCACCCCGAATCCAGTTAATAATAGAAAATTCTGAATCTATATGTAGTTTTATATATATCTAATTATATATGTATGTATACCTTAAAAAATGTAAATATTTCCGAAAAACTGAACAAATCAAACCTATAGAGGTGTAACCACTTCAAACTCATTCTATAATTTAAAATTCGGCATTTATACTTGAAATCACACTGAAACCAATCAAACAATAGAAATTTCGGGTACTAAGAAAGTTAAAATAAGTGTATAGATAATAATGTATATTACGGTATACCGCAAGGTTCCCACTCGCGTCACGATTTTTGAATGATGCCAAACACAATTTTAGTCCCGTCAAAATTCCATACCGAGCGATAAGAAGCAAAAAGCAACTGGCAAAATAAATTACCTGTGGAATGGAATAGTACGGCACTGGCTGAAGCAGTTCGGAATTCGAAATATATATCACCGCTATGGCCCATGTCGAATGTAGGTAAGTTGATGGTGGAATCTGCCACCCGGAATGTAACGACGTTGTTAAACAAATCATCTCCTTCACAAATCAGTGGTCCCAACGTATAACGTCCTTCTTTTTCATCGAGGGCACTGCCTGTGTCACCAAAACGAAGTTGCTTAACCGGAAGGGTCTCCTTGTCAGTTAAGTCACCTAAAAATAAACACAAAATCGTTATTTAATTGCACCATATTGAAGTGGACTTGTAGATAAAGATAACCATTCTAAAGTATATTTTCATTTGAAGTTTTATCTAAATTGTGCCTGTTTTATTTATAAATATGCAGTCCATTAAAGACGACAAAGAGACTGTTCCACATCCCCTATAGTCCAAGTAATGAATGATCGATTTGCTTGAAAATTTGAGATTAAGTAGTGGATAGTCCATGGATCAAAATCTATATCATGCCGAAAGGCGCTTTTACCATGGGGGTGGTTGCCACCCCATTTTTTATTATATTTTAATCGCAAAAGGTGGTAAAAACGATCATTCTAAGTAAAAAACGTTCTATAGATTTTTTTGATAAAATTGATAGTTTTCGATTTATTCGCTATCGGAAGTATTAGTTTTATATCGAAAAAATCAATGTTTTTAAGTTTTCTGCTAATAACTCAAAAAGTTTTCGTTTTATCAAAACAACTTTACCTAACAAAAATGTACCTTTTGAAAAAATAACCAATAGTAATCCAGCTATACTTTATTATACCTCTTCTTCGTCAAATACTAAATATTGTAGTTTCAAAGTCAAAAGACGGGAAACTATGCATTTTTCGTGAACAACTTGTTCAAACTAGTTTAAAGTACTTAAAAATATCTATCTTCAGAAATAAAAAAAGTCTCTAGCTTAAAAATTAAGTGACTTATAATGAAAAGAATATCAGTCCCTTTTTTTTCAGCGAAAAAGTGATCGCAAGCAACCCCCTAATCATCACCCTAATTAAAATTAGTCATTGACCTTATTTGGTCTTATTTATGTATTCTTAATAGTATAGTATAGTTGATCCAAAAGATGGTATAACCCAGACATACAAAGTGAAAGTTATCCTTTAACACCAAATTGTTATATATGGTCCACACAATGTCCAGAAAAAAGTCATACCATTTTGAGCGTCGGGTTTGGGGGGGGGGAGAGGGGGGAGAAATCGGTAAATTCGTAGTTTTTTTCGTTTTTCGTCAATATTTCTAAAACTATGCGGTTTAGCATGAACAACCTTCTATACAAAATTGTTCTACATTAAATTTGAAATAAAAAAGGCCCTATGCATAATCTTTCTAAAATGCATGGTTCCAAAGTTACGGAGGTAGTATAGTATAACTGGTCCAAAAAAAGGCGTAACCCAAACATCCAAAGTATCACCAAATTGTTCTGTATGGTCCACATATTGTTCAGTAAAAAGTTACACCATTTTGAACGTCCGGTTTGGGGGGCACATGGGAGAGAAGTCGGTAAATTAGTAGTTTTTTTACGTTTTTCGTCAATATTTCTAAAACTGGCTTTAGCGTTAACAATGTTATATACAAAAATGTTCTACATGAAATTTAAAACAAAAAAATCTTGTATACATAATTGTTATAACATCAACGGTTCCAGAGTTACGGAGGGTGAAAATTAGAGGTTTTCGATACTTTTTATATTTTTTGGGCAATGTATGGTATAACTATACCAAAAACCCAGACACCCAAAGTGAAAGTTATCCTCCAACACCAAATTGTTCTATATGGTCCACATAATGTTCAGAAAAAAGTCATACCATTCTGAGCGTCGGGTTTGGGCGGGAGAAATCGGTAAATATAAAAAGTATCGAAAACCTCCACTTTTCACCCTCCGTAACTCTGGAACAGTTGATTTTATAACAATTATGTATAGAACCTTTTTTGTTTTAAAATTTATGTAGAACATTTTTCTATAGAACATTCTTTACGCTAAAGCGTAGTTTTGGAAATATTGACGAAAAACGTAAAAAACTACTAATTTACCGATTTCTCCCCCATCTCCCCTCCAAACCGGATGCTCAAAATGGTGTAACTTTTTACTAAACAATATGTGGACCATATAGAACAATTTGGTGTTGATGGAAAACTTTTACGTTGGATGTCTGGGTTAGGCCTTTTTTGGACCAATTATACTATACTACGTCCGTAACTTTGGAACCGTTCATTTTAGAAGGGTTGTGCATAGGGCCTTTTTTATTTCAAATTTAATGTAGAACAATTTTGTATAGAAGGTTGTTTATGCTAAACCGCATAGTTTTAGAAATATTGATGAAAAACGTAAAAAAACTACGAATTTACAGATTTCTCCCCCCTAAACCCGACGCTCAAAATGGTGTGACTTTTTTCTGAACATTATATGGACCATATAGAACAATTTGGTGTTGGAGGATAACTTTCACTTTGGATGTTTGGGTTTGGGTTTGGGTCTTACTATACCATACTAAAATAGGTTCTAAAAGTTTGACTGGCTTAAAATGATTAGTTCTAGCATGGGTTGCCTACCAAAATCGTGTCATAGCTATCCAAAAGGGGGGGCCGTTGGGGTTGAAATCAATATTTCAAGCACATTTTTTTAAAGTATGATATGACTATTTTATTTTCAAATTAAATAAACATATTCGGTATAATTCATAGATTATTCAAGAAAAAATTCAAGGAAAAATAAGCCAACGGTGGCAAAATTTTGAAGACAAGATACCTCAAAATATAATGAATTTTGCAGTGGACATCAGAACTCATCATTGGATCATGGTAAACAAAAAATTCAAACAGATTTTATTAGCTTATGAGTTTTTCGAGGTAACGCTGTCGAGTTTTTTTAGTTTTATCGACTTTTGAATTTTTGATATATTTCTTTCAAAATCTTTCAAAATTCATACTCAATCTCATTAACACCTTGACGAATTTCACCCCTCGCTTTCTCTGTCAAAAACACAAGTCATCTTGTCAACAATCTCCAACAAATCCGACTTCGTCCTAACATTACCATGCTATCTTTTGATGTTAGCAATATTTTTACTTCAGTCCCAAAACAAGAAACTATTAATCTGGTATACTCTCTTCTAAGAGCAAGTTCCATCACCACTTCTACTACTGATTCAATTATTCAATTATTACAATTTTGTCTAGCTCAAGACTTCTTTGTATTCAACAATAAATATTATAGACAACCTGATGGTTTAGCCATGGGTAGTTGCCTATCTCCTCGTTTAGCTGACATTTTTATGGATCATTTGGAATCTGTACATATAATGAAAAATCCTGAAATTCTCCATTGGTATCGTTATGTCGATGATTGTTTATTGATCATCTCAGGTAACTCAGATACAGCTGATTTATTACTTTCTAAAATTGACCAAATCCACCCCAATATTAATTTCACCATGGCATTAGAATCATCCCAATCAATTAATTTTCTTCACCTCACTATTACCAGATTAAGACCACCTCGATTTTAGTATCTTTAGGAAACCGACACAGACTGACCATGTCATTTTTTACATACACCGCCTTGAAACCATTCCCATTTAATAACGGTTACGATCCACATATCATAGACAAGCTCATTCATAGAAGACAGCTTAAAGTCTTACGACATGCTGCGTTCCCTAGGGATTCGGCAACCAAACCTACTTATGCTTCCATACCCTTTCACCAAGATAGGCTATCTGGGTGTATTTCGAATATTATCAAAAAAAGGTCAGTAGACAACATCCAAATCTCTTTTAAAGTATTTAACAATTTAGGACAATCTCTATCTAATTCCAAAGATAGTATCCATTACATGAATCGTAGTGGTGTCTATAGACTACAATGTTCTGACTGTGACGCTACTTACATAGGAAGAACTTGTAGGTCACTTGCTTCTCGCTCTCTCGAACACACCAAAAGAGAGAACACCTCTACCTTCTCTCAACATCTAAAACATAAAAATCATACTTTGAATATTTCAGATGATGTCGCTCTACTTCATAACATCCCACAGAAAGACTTCCTAAAACTAGACTTGTACGAAGACCTAGAAATAATCAAAGAAAGACAAAAAAGTCCGAATTGTGTCAACCGACATGTCTCGTTCAATCGGGACTTCCAACCACTCCATCGACAACTTTTTTCTTAACACATTTACAATACTACTTTCACCCTCCCTTACACTGCTTTGTTCATATTCACAGTATAATTCATCTGGTACTAGCCACAATATTTCTTTTTCATCTTCAGCCATCGAATCACTTTTATCTATCCATAACATATATATATATATATATATATATATATATATATATATATATATATATATATATATATATATATATATATATACAATATATCAAGTGAGTGAGAAGAAGTCTCACTGTAATTGAGGTTATCAGTCAAGGAGAAATAAAAAATGAAAAAACTATTTCAATCTTTTAATAGAAGACGTTTCGTGCAGTCTTCCTGCACTTCATCAGTTCTACTGATTGTGAAGTTACATATAAGATGTACACAACAATGTCATCACAATGGGTTGTGTTGTTAAAAACTTAATAGCTAAAAAATACATAAAATTTCTTAAGCTAAAAATACATAAACGCAAAAAATGTCACAAAGGTCCTTAGTGGTTAAAATCCTAAGGTTATTGAACAGTTACATAAAATTTTGTTTTGAAACATGAGGCCAGGAGAAGAAATATTCTGTTAGAGTCAAAAGAATTATTTTAAATCCATTTCTTATTCTAACCAAAAAAAGCGCACAAAAAACCTAAGCAAAAAACCAACTGTTCGGTGTCTGTTATTAAATGGATTTAAAAAAAGGGGGATGTGAAAATCTTAACAAAATTAATGTAAATTATTGTAAACCTAGATTTTCATCCAAAAACCTCCCTGTGACACACAAAAGATAAACAAATAAAGATATACGATCGCCGTGACAACGGCAGCAATGTATAGTGTCACAAAAAAGCTTTCAAACGAAAACCCGGTTTACAGGTTGACGATGCACCCTGAATTATATCAATTTCTCTTTAATCGAAAAAATGCCATAGATTTATTGGTTGTTAATAATAAATTTGAAATCCAGGAACCTAGAAATAGGTGTGGATTAGTTAAAAATTAATTACAAAAGACTGATTTACTTGCCTCATGATTGTTGGAAAAAAGTCACTAAAGCTGGAGTGTTAAGCCATGTTATCAGACAGGAGCTGGGTGGAAATGAGATTTAAAACTTTTATGTTGCTACCAAGCATTGGTGGTTTGTAGGTTGGAAACTTTTTGGATGAAGGTAAAAACAATTGAAATTAGGCCATGTGTTGATCGGATTTGTGTGGAAAATAAATTTGAAATTTAACAACTGAATGAATTTAAGGATTGTTTATAAGCAAGGAGTGATATATGATGCTAAGATTGTCAATATCAGTACGTTTGTTCATAGAGTTTTGTTCTCTTAGAATGTGGGCCATTTCTTGGAAAGATCTTTTATAGAAATTAGGTTCTGTGACTAAGGTTTTGATGTTATCAAAATCAATCTGATGATTAAGTGTGATGGAATGTGTGCTGAGGGCACAAGAATGCTTGTTGCATCTGATATCGCTTCTGTGTGAAACTACCCTTCCTTTAAGGGTTCTTTTTGTTTGTCCAACATATTTCAAATGACAGTCTTTGCATGGAATGTTATAAACTACGTTAGATTTCTCCCAAATATCTACTGGTGTTTTAGTACAAGAAAAAAGATTTCTGACTGTTTTACAATTCTTGATGCCTATTTTGGCGGATAACGGTTTGAACAATTTCATAAGTTTATCAGTTAAATGTGGGAAATAAGGTAAGGAACAGTATCTCTGAGGGGTCCCAGATGTGGAAACCTCTTCTCTTTGAATTCCATTATTTATTTGTGAGGAATCGTGAATTCCTCCCAAATTGGAATGGTTCTGGTCAAGTAGTACTCGAGAAGTTGAAAATAAATATCTATTAATAAGAGAAGTTGGATAAGAATTCTCACTTAAAATGGTCTTAAGTAATTGACTGGATTCACTTCTGTAAAGAGGATGCGACAACCTATGTGTCCTTATAGCTAATCCCTGTACGAGGTTGTGTTTGAATCTTTTAGGATGAAAGGAAAAATAATTTAGGAAGCGATTGCTAGCAACGCTCTTTCTGAACCATTTGGTTCTTAGGATGTTGTCAACCCCTCGTACAACCAACATGTCAAGGAAAGAGATGGTGTTATTTTCCTCCATCTCACATGTAAATTGTAAGTGGGGATTGTATTCATTAAAAGTGGAAAGAATGTTCATAATTTGATCAGTGGGTACAGCCAGGATCAAGTCGTCCACATATCTCTTAACAAAAGGAATGTTACAATTTAAATGCCTGAGTCTGTCTGCGATCAAGTCATCCAAGACAAAACCAACCAATAGAGGAGAAATAGAAGATCCCATTGGGGTACCAAAAATTTGTAGGTAGAACTTGTCATTGTAGACAAAGTAGTTTGTATCAAAAACCAATTTAAGAAGCTCCACAAAAGTTTCCCATCCAAAAGGACAATGGATTTGGATCTGATGCCAATGATTATGCAAGGAAGAAAGAACTACAGGTAAAGGTAGGTTGGTGAAAAGGGACACGACGTCAAAACTTACTACTTGAAACCCTATAGGTAGTTGGAAGTTATTGATAAATTCACTGAATTTAAATGAGTCTGAGATGTTAAATTCATTATTATGATCATATGCTGTTGAAAGTATGTTGGACAGAAATTTTGCAATATTACAATTGGGAGAATTAATTGATGACACTATGGGGCGCATGCATAGTTGGGGTTTGTGGATTTTTGGCAAACAGTAAAATCTAGGAGCGATACCATTATAATTGTTGAGGGCTTTGGCTACAACTTCTGTAATAATATTAGATCTTTTCAAATCAGAAATATGTTTGTTGATTTTAGAGGTAAAAGTGGTGGTAGGGTTTCTTGGTAATGATCGATAATATTGATCATCATTTAGGAGTGATTGGCTTAACTCCATATACTGATCTCTGTACATAAGTACTGTGGTATTACCCTTGTCACTTAAAAGAACTAATAATTCAGGATGATCTTTTGAAAAAGTTTTAGCTTCAAAGTAAGCCCGATCTATTTCTGACTGTGATTTTTTTGGTGCATTAGTATAGTTTTGTATGATATTATTAGCTGATGATCTTAATTGAGTGAGATCTGTGGGATTAGAATCTGACAAAATATTTTCGACATCTGATAACAGGTTGCAAATTGAGTAATCCTTGAGGGTTGGAGATAATCCAAATTTTGGACCAAGAGCTAACAATTTCGAAACACTGGGCGGAAGATCAATATCAGTAAGGTTTTTTAACCATTTCTGTTGATATTTAATTTTAGAAAAAGGAGTGATACCTAGATTAGAAAGCTTATTTTGAAGTTCCTTAAGTGACTTGTTAACAAGTCTTTTAACAAGACTTTTTCGTAGACATGTACTGATAGCAAACACTGTTTTTTTACAAAAAAAAGTGGGACCTCACTTTGTATGGTCCACATCAATTTTTAGTTCAGAGATTTTCCGCATAGAGGCGCTGACTTTGGCGTATATTTTCTAACCATGTATATTCTATGCCCTGTTGAATAACTTACGATACACATAGTGAGGACCATACAACTGGCAACATCTGTTCAACCAATCTTTAAAACAGTGGATCGTCAATCGTCGCATAAATTCAAACAGTACAAAAATGTTTAATACTTTAATCCTTTTTGAGAGCGTAGGCGCAAAATTTCGGTCGAGTTCTTTTTAAACGCATTTATTTTTTTCGAATCCTGAGATAACTAATAGGTATTTTTAAAATATTTAAACGCAAAATAGAAGACTACATTATTCCCGAGGGCAGAAAGTCCCTTATAATGAACAAAAAGTTTCTTTTGTAATATATATTTAAAATTAAAAATCAGACTATTTTTTTTCACCCCTGTGACTTATTAAAATAAATATTATAGAAGTTCTCAAGGACTTTCGACCATGGATAATACAGTAATATTTCTTTCTGCGTTTAAATTTTTTAAAAATACTTAAGGTTTTCTCAGTATTCGAAAAAAATGAACGCATTTAAAAATAATTCGAGCGAAATTTTTGCGCATATGCTCTCAGAAAGGCTTAAAATACTATAAATTTTTGTAATCAGTATTTCAATAGTTATTTATGATATAAGTGTTAAAAGTACACGTTTAAGGCACGCATGTGAAAGTTTGCAGAATGAGCGACAGCGAGTTCTGCAATTCACATGAGTGCCTTAAAAATGCACTTTTTAACACGCATATCATGCAATATTTTTTCTACAAACGTAATTACAGGACAATATCTACAAAAACTTTTACTTGAACTTGACTGACATTCCATTTTTATATTTTTTTGACATTACATCAAAATTGCCTATACGATCAATACGAATTGCAGTGCCATAAAAATTTTAAAGCACTAGTGCCTTAAAGCAGCGCCGGATAAAGGGGCGGGCGAGCCGGGCGACCGCCCGGGGCGCCAGAATTTGGGGGCGCCAAATTTTGAGAGACGCTGATATATAAATATAATATTTACCCCCCTCCGTGGCTCAGTGGTAAGAGCGCCTGCCTTTGGATCGAAAAAATCCGAAAGGTTGTGGGTTCGAATCTCACCAGGGTCGGAAATTTTTCATTTATTATAAATTAATAAATGAATATAGTTTCTGTCCTCGTGGGATCGGTTCTCACCGGAGGGACCGCAGACGTTCGGATACAATTAGCGTCTCTTTGCAAAGACAATGACGTCGACATTGCAAAGTAACAAGCCACTTACTCAACACCCACACTACTTACACATGACACTAGGTACCTAACTGTTCAAAATTACCGTACCTACCATGCCAATGGCCATTAGTTGTCGAGGCATTAGCTAAACAAAAAAAAATATAATATTTTTTACATTCACTATTTTTTTGGACTTTATAGATTATCTTTGGGCTAAGATTACTCCTAAGACAATTAATATTAAATAATTGTAACAATAAGAAAATTATTTCTAGCTCACAAAAATTCTCTAATAAAAATAATGCAACCTAAAAACTGTTATGGCTTTTAAAGGTCATTTTTGTCAGGTAATACCTATCACTTTTATGGTATTACAATGTTATACATACATACTTAAAATACACGAAGATCAGATTTACGAAGTATCAACAAATTTATGAATAGTCAGTGATATTATTATACTGCTACTTGTCATTATAGCCTCAATGGTTAGATAGTTTTGTCTTCCTGTTCTGTAAACTTTGCTTTATCAACATTGTCGTGTGTCCGTGGGTGTGTAATTTGAAATAAAAAAAAACAAACCAGGTATATCTATATGAATTAGAATTGACAAGTTCTTTTTCATAATATGAATATATAGAAATTTATTTCGAATACTTTGTACGCGTTAAGATGTTTCACTTTTTGCATAAAAACGGCACGAACGACGTATGAAAAAAAGGAATAATAGATTTTTGTATATGTCATAAATTGAACGAGTAATTCCAAAATGATTTGTTATTTGAAATATCTCAGTGGCGTACTATGTTTTTCTTTAAAAAAATTCACACCATTTCAACAGTAGATATAAAATTATTAATTTTATGTCAAAAAATGCGCAATAATTACCTCTTAAAACACATCAAATTTCATTTGCATATCTGAACCGGATTTAGAACAATAAAGAAATCGTCAGTTTGTAAGAAAAATGTCAACACCCCATATCTCGGAAACGAAGTATTTGCTGACATACGCTTATAGAGCAAACTGTCATTATTTTTTCATATAGAATTACCCTTTAAAGTTTGTTGCATTTATTTAGAAACATCCTGTTTTTTCTTGACCACCCTGGATTTCCATAGTTTTTCCTGTATTATTTCACTTGACCCTTATTTTCAGTTCTTTCTGTTTTTCCAGTCCTGCAGGTTTCTTTTCTAATATTGCTTCGTCCATTTTATCTCTAAAAGATTTTCGGGGTCTGTCTCTCTTCCTTCTTCCTATCGGGCTCCAATCTGTTATTCTGTTTATCAACGATTTTGGTCTGCTCTTCTGCCATGTCCGTACCAGGTTAATCTCTTTTGTTCTATGTTGTCTATTATCCCTTGAATTCATTACCATTATTTTCTTAATCTCTATGTTATTTATTCTATCCCTTCTACAGCTTCTACTTAGGTATTCGATCTCTGTTGCTCTTATTTTGCATTTGGTTTTCGTATTTTTTATTAAATTTTCACACCCATTATTCAGAATACTTTTTGTCATGGTGTTATATTATATTCTTCTTTTTGTTTTTATACTGATGTTCTTATCCCACAGTACCGGGTTTAATTTTAGTATGCAGCATATTGTTTGTCCTAGTAACTCGATACCTAAAACCATAGCTTGGTTCTATAGGTATCGAGTCATAGAGATAATAAAAAGCTCATGAGATAATAAAAAAAAAATAATGAATGATTTTATTTGAATTTGCATAGATGATTGTAAGGCCAAGGATATCACAACGGCTCTAAAAGGAAGAGAAAAAATAAAGATGTACAAGCTCGCGTTTGCAAAGAATATCCGCATGTTATTTTATGCTAAGTGGATGCCACTCCCTCAATTTAGTTATTGGGGATGCAGCTATATCTTGCGCACAATCAACATGTTTTTTGGTCTTGTAGAAGATTTATACACACTAAATGATATAAATGAGTCAGATTAAATAAATTATTAGACGAATTTTTTACTAAGCAACAACATTTTTGTTTAATTTAGTAGTATTTTGACAACGACACCCGATTTGGGCGTCGAAACGATAATAAAATTATTTTTTTCAATTTAATTGTGGCTTATTTTCCATCTAAAAGTTATTTATACACATTTTTTACTGGTTGTTGATAATGTGCATTTATCTTTTACCTCGCTTCTTCGTCGCTTGAACTTAAAATGTGCTCGCTATGCTATGCCCTATGTTGGATAAGTTGTAAGTAATAACTATCCTACTATTTTTTAAATAAATATATTTTTACATAGTTCTTTATGGTAAAATTTTGATTTTTTCCTATTTTTTTATATTTGCAGTAAATTTGTATATTCTTATATGAAGGGGCGCCAAATTTTATTTTGCCAGGGGCGCTCAGAACCCTAAAACCGGCCCTGCCTTAAAGTAGCATTTTTAACGCACGTATGGAGTTCTAAAAATTGCATTTTTAACACGGTTGTAGAAAAAAGCCTTTAAATGAGGTGTCACATGATGTACTTACTTTCCTATTTAAAAAAATCAAAGTTGTGCCTGTCACCTGAAGAAGAGGGATCGCGTAAAGTTCGAAACATTTACGCTATAATATACTATGATTATTTTAAAAATCGACCTATCCGAGCGTTTTTCTTATGTGCTAAAAATAAATAAGTTAATAAGGGGGGTAAAACTTATTCCAGCGAACTGTATTTGTAACAACCAAGGTAGGGATGGCGGTTGTTGAACAAAAAACCGGTTTTCGGTTATACCGGTTTTTTACTTACGGTTTAACCTGGCGGTTATAACTGGTCAAAAAAAGCGGTTGTTCCAAAAACCATTTTTCGGTTTTTTTAATCAGAAGCAAATACTCGATAGGCTATAATGTTAATATAATGTTATGTGTTACATAATATTGTGTTTTCAATTTTATCAATCAAAGGCAAAATAAAAATTAAATTAATTTTTTTTAATAACGCGGGCACATAAATTTGATACACCCTGTATATTGATCTGTAAATATTTATTAGAATTTAGTTTGGATGTAAGTGGATTTCTTTTTTTAATGAGCTTTCCGATGAACCATTAAAGACTTTTGTGAATAATTAAAGTGAAAATAACGATGTATTTTGATTTAAAATGGAAAAAGATTGTTTAGGGTAGAGGTAATTATCAATTTCTAGAATAGTGGTTTTAGGAGAAAGTTTGGAATTTTAGTATCTTTGTTTCAACACGAGTAAATGTTGTATAGTTCTCAGAAGGTAATTAGGATGGTCGGAATGGTTTTGAGGGTGACTGTTTTGTTTGTCGAATGGAAAAGTCGATGTTTCAGATTCTTGGCAACGTGGAAGGGGAAAAGTAGTTTGAATGATTAAGAGAGTTTGAAGGGGAAGTCATTATGTTTTTGGCATCGCTGAGGACCGGTTCGACGTTTTAGTGGATAGATAGTTAGCAGATACCAGTGGCTGTTTGATAGTGGAGAATAGTGTTGAAAAGTGGAACGAGAGACAGATCAAATTGAGACGAAATACCTCTTTGATTCTGTATTATTGTGAGAAGGAGAGCAGAGAATTTTTGGAGTTTTGTTTGAATCGAGTACGTGTCAAAAGAGGCCCGGCTTGTTGGAGAATTGGTGCTGGTATGCTGATAGTTTTGAAGCTGGAGAACGGAGAGGGCTTTGATGAGTAGCCTTTAACATAGTCAACGAGGGAGAGCTGTTTTGGGTCACGAGAAGACATCAGAGTGAGTGAAGCAAAAGGTCAGTCAACTTATGTGAAAGATATTTTTATGTTCGGAAACTAAAATTTTGAGTAAAAGGCATATGAATTAAAATTCCAATATTTCTAAAAGTAAATAGGAAGTATAGCTAATCTTGCGAATACATAAATTTGTTTTGTTTAGTTTGTTTTACCAAAGTCATCGGGAACAAACCGATAAATTGTTTTTTTTTAACTATAATAAATTTAAGTGGTAAAGATTTCATTCAGACATCTGTGTCCACAGGTTTTAGATTTGATAGAGTTTAGAGTATTGATTTTGACAAATAAAAGACAATTCTGTATGTTTATTTTAATATTTTGCTTTATTTCTTTTCCCTATTTTATCCCGATTAGGATCAACTAAGAGATACTGAACCCACGAGAGAAGATAAGTATAACGTGAGATAATTTAGATTTTTTTTATAGTATAAAAAGGCACCCTGAGATTTTTTATTCATTTTTATGTATGATTTGCGACAATTAAATAATTAATCAGATAAATAATAATTAATATATAATTAATAAAAAGCAGATCATAACAATACATTTATATTGCAATTCAGTTTGCTCAATTTTCCTCCCGAAAAATTCCCCAACCAATTCAACCTATAAAAATTTTCCCATGTGCTTTCAAATTACCCTAAAAATGGGCGAAAGTACCCCAATCTGGCATCTCTGATTCGTCGCTCGTTGTAGACGGCGTCGGTGTATATTGCGTTGTCAATTGGGATATTCCCAAAACTCCCAAAAGTGATGATCCTACCGATCTACCGACATGCCCCTAGGATCTATCGAGTTTAAAAAAATATCCAAATGACATATTTTACTTAAGAGGAAACAGTAGCGATCAACAGGTAGCGAAAACGCGTTCCAAGATTGCGGCTGTAATTTTGAATATTTTTTCGAGATATGTGGCACACGTATTCGTAATATAATAAAGAATGGCGGTACAGAGCCCAATTTAAAAAATATATTAATATGTGGAAATTACTCTGTAATTAAATACAATATTAAAAAAACGAGCCTGTACCGCCACTAAGAAGAACAAAAAAATACATTTTCTTCAAATAAACTTTTTTATCCGATGCCTAGATTTTGTGTCATTTTGGAACTACTAAAATTTTTTATTTCATTAGTAGTTCCAAAATGACACAAAATCTAGGCATCTGATAAAAAAGTTTATTTGAAGAAAGTGTATTTTTTTGTTCTTCTTAATGGCGGTACAGACTCTTTTTTTAATATTGTATTTATTTACAGAGTAATTTCCACATATTAATATATTTTTCAAATTGGGCTCTGTACCGCCATTCTTTATTATATTACAAATACGTGTGCCAAATATCTCGAAAAAATATTCAAAATTACAGCCTCAATCTTGGAACGCGTTTTGGCTACCTGTTGATCGCTACTGTATCACCTTAAAAATAAATTCGATAAACCAATTCATCATTTATTGCCATCAAAAAATTTCAGTAGGTAGTATTTTTTAACACATTTGTATAATACCTTTCATTTCCTAAGAATTATGTATTATTTAAAAATTACATAATGGAGATTCCTAATCGTATTTCGGTATTCACATTTCAGACAAGAGTCTCAAATTACTCAAGTATGTATAAACAATTTTTAGATGATTTTGGGAATATCGATTTCAAGCAGATCACTTACCTTTTTATGTAAATATTCATGTGTTTCATAAAAGCTGATGTGACACTTTCGTCCAGTTCTTTATTAGTAAATAAAAGTTGAATTATGGTTGTTTGGGTTAATAATTACTTCGCATATTATTTATAATACATATATAGTAGGGGAGCAAAGTATGCTAAATGTGCAGTCACTCGAGCGCTTTGGGGACCTATTGGGTTGTGATTATTAGGTTCTAAAACCAAAAAAGTTAAGTAAAATTTTCCATTTTAGTGGGGACTTTCCATATTTTAATTTAATTTTCCATTTCCAACACCCGTTTTCTCCGATTATAGCGCCACCTATCCGTAATTAGAAAAAACGTTTCGAATAAAAGTTGCTTATTTTTACGCAAAGAATCCAAATCTGAAATAAAAAAAAAGTTTAAGATTTTAAAGTAACCCCCCCCCCCACCTCCGTGGGGTCGTGTTTGGTACCATTCGATAGATTTCAGAAAAAATATTCAGAAATTGTAGTGTATTACCTATAAGAAGTTACCGTTAAGCCGGGTCCAGACTATGTAACAAAACATTTTAAATAACAAAGTTTTGTAACTTGTTACAAAATTTTAAATAAACAAGTTTTAAAACACAGTGTTGTATAACATTTTTCTGGTTATATAGCATGTTTTATGTTATCCAACAGATGTCGGTAAACATCAAAGAAAGTTATAAAACCGCACCGCGACTGATCTACACCTAAAAACATGTTATTGAAACATTTCTCTGGCATAGTACCTACGCGAGCAGCAACCGTTGGAGTCATATCGCCTTGTTCATTCTGGAGTGATTGTGCTAGATTTTTCTTTGCTCTGTTCACGTAGGGTTATTTACGCGATGAAATTGTCGAAAGAACTGACTACTCATTTAATTGAGCTATTTCGTATGTAACGAGTATTATGGGATTGCTATGGGATGAGCTACATTTATTGATTTAAAAAACAAATAAAAAACACGATGAATAGACTGAAATAGAAGTGAAAATAGATACAGAAACTGTAGTTAAAACTAATGCAATGCACGTACGCCTATAACTCAAGCCAACAAAAGAAAAGCAGTACGCGGAACCTTAACAGCAAATCGGTGCAAATCAACTCTAAATTTGACATAAATACTATTCTCTACAGAGCAGAGTGTTCAGACATAAAACCTGTAACATTCACTTCATTCGCTACACAGATGCAGACTGCTTCATCAGCTACTCAAACAGGCACTCAATCATACAATATATCTGAGCCTTTCTATTCCGTCCACTACACCTACATCCGCTACTTCTCCAGCTACACCAATTCAAACAGACAGTGACACTCAATCATGAACAGGTGAAGACGATAATACTGAGGAATTAAATTCTACAGAAATGTTATACTTCCTCTCTGAAACAATGAGTAAAAAGTTTAAAAAATATGAGGCGTTCTTTGCAAAAACCCCATATGTCACTTTTTACAACATCGGAGATATTTAAAAAAAAGTTATTTAATTGAACCCTATTAAGTTTACGGAAATTCTCAAATTAGTGATTTATTATTTTGATGATTACACACAGTTTACAATATAAATAACATTATTTTTTCCTTTTGTTTATTTATGAAGGACATTTATTCATTTGACATATGGGGTTTTTGCAGGAATTTTTCATTAATTTATAGGAAAAACGATATTTATAGTAATAAACCAAAATAAAAAATGAACGAAAAATGGTGTAAAATGGTGTTTACTTATAATATCACGCAACACAACTATTCGAAGGATATTTAACCTATAAAAACCTACTGACAGCCCACGGTTCTGACAGCCAAGCGATAAAGTTTCCCGCAAAAACACCAATAACAACTATGGTTTTGAAGGGAATTGCGCTTGACATATGGGGTTTAGGCGGAATCGCCTATATTTTTGTCGCTTATATTTTGAACTACTGTAATTTTAATGCAAGTTTCTTACGCAAGGAACGTAGGTAATTAGTCCTTCAATCCATAGAAGCCATAAGTCCATTTCCGAAAAAAAAGGACAACTGGGGTTTTTGCAAAGAACGCCTCATATACTTTGCTAATAATATAACTGTTAATCTTTCTCTTACTGGAATTGCATCTCGAAATGTCTTTCCTGCCTATTTTATGGCCGATTTCATTTATAAGAAATTCAAAATCAGAACTTTCTATTCTTAAGAAGTTTTTAAAACTGCCATCACATTTAATGTCTCCTGTCGATGGGTCTATGTTATCTCTTTCCAGATCAGCTAAAAGAGCTGTACCACTACCTATATTTTGCTCGAGCTGCTAATGAAGGACACATCCAAAATATTAATTTAACACGCCGGTGTCGCCTCCACAATATTACACAAGCTGCTGTTGCTATGAAGAGATCCTCCATACTTATATGACGCAATTTTATATACTACCTAACCCACCAGCTATCCATCTAAAATGCTGCAAACTTTATGCTCATGTTGTTGTTTTGTTTTTTGTTATATAGTCTGGATACTCATGCTATTAACAAGTTACATAACAAAGTTGTACAACAAATTTGTTGTACAACTTTGTTATTAGCATGTTTTGTTACATAGTCTAGACCCGGCTTTAAAAGTTCCCCGTTTCAGGAAAAAATATTGTCTAAGAGCGATAGCCTAGTGACCTAGTGGGTAGACCTCGGATCTCGGATTCGTAAAGCAGAGGTTTCGATTTCAAATCCGGGGTGTGGATCTCCGATTTTTTTATTTATTGTTACTGCATTCATGTCTGTAGACAATGTTGCAATCTATTATGAGCACAATAAAAAAATATAGTAATAAAATAATAAATAAATATTTCAAAAAAAAAACAAGAAAAAAAATACAATCACTGGAAGCGAAACTAAACAATACGGAAGAAATATAACTACTGGATTCGGAACTGGATATGGAACTGGATAATATTAGAAAACTGATATTATAATATGTAAGCACTACGAGCCTAGTAGGCCCATGGCTTGATGTACTATTCTTTTCCACTCCCTTTTGTCAGTCGCTTCTGTTTCCCAGTTCCTTAAGTTAATTCTTCTCATATCTTCTCTAACTCCATTACTCCATCGTGACCTCGGTCTTCCTCTTCGTCTTTTCCCTGCCAATGCACTAGATAGTACCATTCTGGGAATTCTAGATGGAATCATCCTCTGCACATGGCCCAACCATCTAAGTCTTTGCGCCTTAATTACTGCTAGTATGTTAGGATCTTGATAGAGCTCAGTTAGTTCCTTATTTGTTCTTCTTACCCATTGTCCATTTAAGTTTTTCCCACCGAAGATTTTGCGCAGCATTTTCCTCTCCCAAACTAATAACAACTCTTGATGTTTTTTGTTGTGACCCATGTTTCAGAAGCATACGTTACTATCGGCCTTATTACGGTCTTGTAAGTTCTTAGTTTTGCTCTTCGTGATATATGTTTACTTCTTAACAACCCGTTAAAAGCAAATATAGCGCGGTTGTCCGACATAATTCTCTTTTGTATTTTTTCTTCACAGTTAGGATCTCTTGTGAAGACAGTTCCTAAGTACTCAAATCTCTCAACTTCTTCGAATTTATACTGTGTTCCCTTCGCTGTTGTCATTGTTATGTATTGCCCCCGAACGAATTGCATATTTGTCCATTCCATATACTTTGTTTTTGCTTCATTTATATACAATCCTTTGGTTGCTGCCCTCTCCTCGAGTTTCATGAGTGTTTCTATAAGTTCTATTTTGCTCCTAGCCAAGATTACCAAATCGTCTGCGAATGCCAAGCACTGATGTTTTTTGTGGTAGATCAGACCTGTTCTATTAATGTTTGATTCCTGTATAACCTTTTCTAGTAATATGCTAAACATTATAGGCGATAATGGATCACCCTGTCGCAGTCCTTGTTTGACCTCAAAGCTTTCTGTTATAGTATTGTTTATCTTGACTTTATCATACTGATATATCATACTGATATTGTTTAAAAACGCTAATAATATTGATATAAAATGTTAATCAATTTTATTTATTGTTATAAGTATCAAAGGTAAATATGATTAGGCGAATGAAGCCTTAGGTTTCGCAGTCAATATCCCAACCACGCACACATGTTGCAATCTATTTCAATACGGTTTATAGTACAAAATATACATTTAATATCAAAATAGTGGGATATATTTTTTTAGTTGAGGACACTTGGTCACATTGCATTGTTTCAGGATAAGGTGAAATATCTTCAATAAATGGAAAAAAGCATGTATGTCATATATTATAATACTTTCTATACTCTTAATATGTAGTCTCGTATAAATTTGTAGTGACATGATTTTAAGTATAAGAACAAGAAGCTTGCAACAATTTTCAGAGAAAATAGAAAACTAAAACTATTTTAAAATGATTATTCGAAATAAAACATATGCAAATATTCACTGTATTTGCCATCTAGTGGAATAACTGTAAAATTAAGTCAGTAAAAAAGGTACATTAAGTTTAATTAAATTAAGTAAATCATCTTGTATACTAAAATTAAGGTTCTAAAATTTTCATTTCAAAATGAAAATCGACAGGGGCAACAGTACCTATACTAAAATACACTCTGTATAGATAATTATGTCAATGTTAATAATACTGGATAGAGAATTGAATATCCTTTCAAATGAGCTAGCACACGCCCCTCTTCCCTATTTAAAAATAAGGGGTGGGGGAAATGGAAGGGAGGGGGTTGACAAATGACAGATATGTATGTACTGTAAAAACTGTGTTCCCCTTAGATCAAAAGTCGGGCTTTTATATTTATATGTTAAGTTCAATATAAATTTCACATAACTGAACTATCACTGTGTCCTCCATTTTGATTATTATTGTTCTCAACTAACGCTATTTTCAAAATTCTTGCTTTCCTATCCATCTTTAACGTAAATTATTAAAAAATATAAAACTATTTCTTTATTAACGCTAGTCTCCGATAAGGCTACCGTGATTTAATGCTGAGGTACTAAAATGTTATAAAATTAACAAACAGTACGAGCAAGAACAAAGAGTCCACATCTTCTTATAACTACAAGTGACTGAAACATCGAAACAATAATAATTCTTACTGTGTTATACAGAAAAAGGCAGTAGAAACGATTAATCTCATATTTATCGACAACACTGTATGGTCCTCACTTGATGAGCTGTAAGGAAATATACACGTAAAGTTGTCCTCACTTTGTGCGCATAACGAAAAAGTATATACAGTCTCACTTTAATAGCTGCGTATAATGGCCTCACTTGGGTGGCAATATACTTGAACAATACGGGGCACATATACGTAATTTTTTTTGTGTATACTCGTCATTTTTTAATTGCTATTTACTTGTCAAGGTCACTATGAAGAGTTGAAACGATTATGTCTACGTTTTCTACCGGTCCTCACTAAGTGCGCGTAATGTCAGGACCTCACTTTGATATCTGTGCATAAATATATAAATATATATATATATATATATATATATATATATATATATATATATATATATATATATATATATAAATTATTGACATCATCATCCACAAACATCCTCATTAAATAAATTTTTCATCTACCATACAACCTATTATCATATTTCTACATAGGACTATTCTCTCCCTACCTTCTCAATCTGTCATTACCAACTTAAC
The DNA here is from genome assembly GCF_917563875.1 of Diabrotica virgifera virgifera. Lineage (NCBI taxonomy): Eukaryota > Metazoa > Arthropoda > Insecta > Coleoptera > Chrysomelidae > Diabrotica > Diabrotica virgifera. The sequence goes on from NC_065448.1 coordinate 41,570,154, forward strand.
ACTCATCTATAACAATATCAATATTAATTTTCTTTCTGGGTCCCGTTCCTGTTCTTCTCTCATTAATTTCCCTCACAGACAGTCCATACCCCCTGTTCCTACTATCATCATCTCAAGACGGTTTTGGTTTATGGACCCTTAGAGATCCGGGCGGCCTGCAGGGGCTTTAAGAAGTGGTCGCCTAAGTTTGAGCTTGTACTCTCTTAACGATACATCCTCCTAGATTATTTAAGACATTTTACACATCAGTTACCCCCATTGTGATTTCCTTTTTAAACTTATATAAATACTAACAACTGTCAATAAATCTGTGTAATGAGGTTTGCCTACCTCCACTGACAGTATACGTAAACACAATATTTAATTACAAAATCTAGTTTACTGAATTTTAAATGACACTTTTCACAATGGAGTGTGTTACATCATTTATAGTTTTAACATCTATACACCATAGTCTTTAAATATGACAGGCTAATTTTTCAACTTCCTGTGGAACTGTCATTTCTGTCCTGTCAACGTTCAGAGGTCTACATCCAACTCTTTGTCACTGTCACTTGCTGCCTGTCTTTCACCATGTAATCAAGTCACACTACAGCTCAGATGTTACCTGGGGCATTTTGAGAATATTTAAAACATCCATGCTTTATCTGGCATTTTAAGCCGATGTTTCCTTAACGGACCATGTTTATAGGGCTTTGACCCTCATATTTTTGTAAAACTATATTTTGGTGGTTAGGATGTATAAACTTTACGTGAGTATAACCGACAGCTTTTTTAACCGTAGTCAAAATTTCAATCTGTGCATTATTTTATATGGTTATATTCATTTTAGGTAAGCACTGATGATGACTGGTAAACCAGTCGAAAACTAGTTATGTATTTGTGATGTAGCCCTTTTTAGGGATTTTAAATATACCTTTTATACAGGATTTGCTGTTTTTTGATATAACTCAGAAGTCAAAACAGCGAATTTTTTTTTGCAAAAAAGGTGAAAATCAACATATTTAAAAATAAGCATAAAACGAAAAGATCTTGATAGCGTTACCTCGAGGAATGTCTAAAGAAAATATGTATGTACAAAATTCCAGGTGGGTCGGTCAAGTAGTTTTTGAGTTACAATGTGCAGAAAGAAGACTGGCAAAACAGAAAAAAACTAGAGAGAAGGGTTAAGTGAAGGAATACAGTGAAAAAGTACAGTGATACAGTACAAAACTGTGGAAATCGTTAATATATCTAAAATGTTACTACTAACCTGCGTCCACTTGCCAAATATCGGCATTTTGAACACCATCACAGTTACACCATTTCGTGGAATCCGTACAACTGCTTAATATTCCACACTCGCATTTTCTTGAACCTGCTAAGGCCCCACCCCAATAGTCCATCTTTTGATTGTGTCTCGATACCCACCAAGAGAAAGGAATGAACTCATTTTCCTGTGATGGTGAATTCATTAAACGTGCACCCTACGAAAAGACAAATGTAATTTCATGAGACTACGTTATTAAGAGGCAACAGTAGCGATCAGCAGGTAGCAACAAACGCTTTCCAAGACTGCGGCTGTAATTTTGAATATTTTCTCGAGACATTTGACACACATATTCGTAATATAATAAAGAATGGCGGTACAGAGCCCAATTTGAGAAATATATGAGTATGTGGAAATTACTCTGTAATTAAATACAATATTAAAAAAAACGAGCGTCTAACGCCATTAAGAAGAACAAAAATACACTTTCTTCAAATAAACTTTTTTACCCCATGTCTAGATTCTGTGTCATTTTGGACCTACTAAATTTTTTTTATTTCTAACAAGAAATCGAACATATTATAACTAATAACTAATTAGGCAACATAGAGAAATTGTCACTGTCATGTTGACAAACCTGCGTCAGATTTTCTCTTATCTTCTGTTATCTTTATCGATATCTGTTCAGTGCAGTAGTGTATTATTTTAAGAATTCGTTATTGTTGTTTTATAGGAAATTGGTGTTTATTTATAGTTAATTTATTATATTTTTGTGTAATAGAACTAAGTTGTTGACCTACTTGAAAAAATAGATTATTGTGCAAGTTCGGCAAAGCGACCTCTATTTCTACGCTCTGTACTTTTATTCGCACTTTTAATTATATTGGCCAATTATATTAGTCCTGGTTGCTGGATAATTGTCAAGGCCATAGTCCAAAAAAATAATAAGAAGAAAAAATAAGATGCAGGTTATGTTATGCAAACGTAAATAATTGTATGTAGTAAATAAAATTAGTTATTAAAATGCAGTACTGCAAGCAAAATAATAATTGCATATCATATCAATATTGTGGAGCAATATATAATTTTTCTGCTTCAATGACAGAAGGTATGAAATATACGTCAATTTGACAATTTCAATTAACAATATGAATTATTTAAGATAGTTGCAATTTTTCTCCGCGACTCGCGCACGGTCGTTTCTCGTTTCCCTTCCAAGTACTTGCACACCGCGAATAGGTATGTAGGTAGGTAAGTATATTTTACGTAAAAATATTTCGTATTCTAATGCGAGTATATACAATTTTAGGATTTTTTATTCTAAAAATATCATCAATAGTTTAAAAGGTAAATTTTAAATTTAACCAGCGAGTAGTCGCGCCGTTAGATAGAATCTCACATTGTATCCTTTTTCGCGATAACTTGATGAAAAATTTTGCAATTTTGAAAAATGTCGTAAGTGCCTCGAGGAAGGGTGTAGTAATGCGTAGGTATTTTTTTTCTTCTTCTTTTTGTGGAATTTATGGCTTTGGGGAGAGCCAATTAGCTTTAATAATTGTTAGAAATAATATTTTTAACATAGCAAATAAACAAAAATACTATAAAATAAAAATTTGTTGTAAATTCGTATTGTGAGATGAAATCTAACACGCAACTGTTCACGTTACAGAAGTGAGCGCGACTACTCCCGGGCTGAATAAAAAAACCAAAATACACGCTTTTAATAAATTTTTCACCTATTTTGGTTTATTTTTATAAATATTTATTTACTAATAACAAAATTGTTTTCTATTACTTCCATTTAGCGCGCCTATGAGTATAATTGTCAAAATATTGATCTTAGATAATGTCAAAGATTACCACTGTTGCCAAAGTTTCGCAGAACTTTACGAAAAAAGGTATGATACTATCTCCAGAAGTTATATTGATGACTGTTGCCTCTTAAATATTGTTTTTGACATTGATAACATCGGCTAAACTATTACTTACCTTGCATGCGTATTGTATGTGTTGCCTACACGTACTGCTTCTGTTGATCAACGCAGCTATCTGGTCGTCGTCAGCTTCGTAATGAATATCTTGTATGAAACTTCCAGGTTCCTGAAAGATATTATTACATTAGTATTTAGCTGAAGAAATTATGACATTTATGTCAGTTTTCACTATCCGACCAAAAGACTATAACATTTTCCATTTCCAAATTTCCTCACAACTAGAGGAGGAAACAGGTAGTGTGGATCTTCGAATAAACGAAGAGAAGACGAAATACATGTTAGTAACCAAAAACCCAAGACCAAGAGTTAGTCAGAACATATAACTATTAATGATCACAACAACTTTGAAGTAGTAAAAGAGTTTAAATATCTGGGAACGGTAATCACAGATGACAACCGCAAAGCAAAACAGATCTCAGCAAGGATAACTGCGTGGAATAGAGCATTATACTCACTATCAACATTATGAAGATGTAAGTTGCTAAAAACACAATCTAAATTAATACATTACATGCCAATTATTCGCCCGGTTGTTACATGGAAGTGAAATATGAGCTCTACATCAGCAGGAAATAAATAAGCTACTAGTATCTGAAAGGCAGGTTCTCATAATGATATTTGGCCCTCAAAGAGATGAATTGGCAGGACAGTGGAGAAGGCGCCGTAATGCTGAATTGGTGACTGTGTATGGTGCTGAAAACATCGCCAGACATATAAAAGCTAACCGGATAAGATGGGCAGGTCATATGATAAGATCAGGAAGACAGAGTGTTAAAGACAGTGTTTTTTGAGACCAGACGACGGTAGAAGATCAGTAGGCCGTCCCAAAAAAGGATAGAAGGAGGATGTTGAAGCTGATTTATCTAGGATTGGGGTACATCAATGAAAAATGGAAGCGCAAGATCATATAAGATGAAGGACTGCAGTGGACGCGGCGAAGACTCACCAATTCTTTGAATTTGCCTATTTTTCTTCTTCTTTAATACGTTGTTGGACATGGTCAGGCAATTAATTGTTAAGGTTGTTGTCGGAAGAGCTGAATAGAACTGAAAGCTAACCATTATCTTTTTGTTTCAGGGAGCTTTGTGTAATTCTTGCTCAAAGAGGGCTTACTATTCAATAAGTAAGGATTAGAAAAAAACCCTCACAGACGAGACAAAAATTCTGACAATTTAAGCAAGCGACCCTAATTTGCCTGATGCAGACATGTATTGGCAAATATCAGTATTTGGCTGGAACTGTTTAAAGGAAAGGAAAATAATAATCAACACAATAACGTACGTGACTTAAGACACGAAATAGAAATCAGTTTTCAGGAAGTAGAGATAGCCATAAATTCACTTAAAAATAGAAAGGCACCAGGACCAGACGGAATAACCAACGAGCTTCTAAAACACGGAGGAGAAAGTATATTTCTAGAGATGACAAAACTTACACAAAAACTAATATTGCACTGCAAGATACCAGACGCATGGAGAAACAGCATAATGATACGAATGTTCAAGAAAGGAAACAAAGAAGACCCCAACAATTATGGAGGTATAAATCTACTGAACACCGCACTTAAGTTAACCACAAAAGTCCTAACCAACAAAATCAATAAACTAACAACTTTATAAGATGAACAACAAGGATTCAGATCCGGAAGATCCTGCGTAGACGATGTATTTGTACTAAGACAAATCACAGGAAAGGCCATCGAGTACAATAAACCAGCGTATCTATGTTTTATAGACCTGACAAATGCTTTCGATCTAATCCAAGTCGAAGACGTCTTACACTTACTGTATAGAAGAAACTACCAATCAATATTATGCAAACCATCGAAAACATCTACTTTCATAATCGAATACAGGCAAACATAAATGGAAAACTAACACAGTTTATACCAGTACCTACAGAGCGGAGTCAGACAAGGTGACTATTTAAGCCCACTGCTCTTTAATATAATAATGGACGAAGCATAGAAATAATAGAAGCAGTACGTAAAGGTCATGGTTACAGAATGGGGAACAAAGAAATCCAAATATGTTATGCAGACGACGCCGTATTAATCGCCGAGACAGAAGACGATCTCCAAGGATTAACACACATCTTCAATACAACAGTCAAGAAATACAATATGATAATATCAGCACAAAAACCAAATGTATGACAACATCTAAATACCCACAATAAGGCAGGAAGCCAAGTTTAGATATCTGGGAATATATATAACCAGTTACGGGGATGTTGAAGAGGAAGTACGACAACAAAGTTTAAAAACAAGTCACGCGGCGGGATCTCTTAATGACACCATCTGGAAAAACAAACACCTAAGACAAGACACAAAAGCAAGAATCTATAAAGCAGCAATTAGACCTATATTGACATACACGGCGGAGACAAGACCTACGAGACGACTACTATAGTCGGTTTGCTAAACTCGGACACAACTGGCTAGTGATTTTAGTAAGTAATTTGGCAAAATTGACAAAAAACAAAAAAATTACGTACTAAAATCACTAGCCAATTGTGTCAGTTTAGCGAACCGACTATAGAAACAACAGAGATCAAAATACTTCGACGAATATCAGGGAAAAGTCTGTTGGATAGGGAGAAAAGCGAAAACATAAGAAGATGACGGAAACAGGAGTGGAACGAACACATTAGTAGAATGACAGAGGATAGGATAGTACGAATAGCACGAGATAAGTCACCAAATGGACGAAGAAGTATTGGCAGACCAAGAAAAAGATGGTGCGATAATTTAAACAATTTAGGAGGCTAATATTGAAGAAGAAACAGGCTTTAAAGCCTACATACAAGAAGGAAAAAGAAGAATAAGGCATTCAAAAATGTAAAATACACTGTCTTTTTCTTTGCTAACAGAACTTTACGCACGATCTATCACGCACGATCATGAATTTTATAATTTTGCTGAGGTATATTAATCACCTGGAATCCATCCACGGAAGTAGTTTCTTGGTTACTGTGATGTAATACAGTTCCTACACGGCCATCAGCATAGAACTCGCACGTTACCGGGAAAGGAGCTAGAGGTCCGCTACCGTCGACGTCAATCTTAATTTCCGCACGTTGGCCCACCGCCTGCACATTTTTGTAAGCCACACAAGAAAGCGAATTAATGGAACTGTGGCACACTGCTCCTCCATAACCAGTACCCTAAAAAAACAAATATTAAATATAATAGGGAACTTGCACATAAAATTGTTAATTAATGTTTAAAAATGTTATATTCAAAATATTACGTCTTAACAATGAATAGTGTACATACAACTGATAATAGTTCCGCGCCCAAAATTCCCTTTCAAAAAACTTCACAAAAGCGCGAGCTGAGGTTTGACGTCACCAACCACAGTGTTCTCGTTCGCCCGTTCGGTGAGCTATCGTGCTATTGTGCGCGTCCAATAATTGTCTTGTTTACTCGGTGTTTAGATTATTGTATTTGGTGTATAATCTACTTTATCAAAATGGAAAACAAATCTACGCAATATAAGAACTATATAGTGCCGGAATGCCAAAGCATAACAACTGTCAGAGCATCCAACAAATATTTTTTTTACTCTACCAGTAGAACCAAAAACGTCGATTGAAATGGCTAAAGGCATGCAGGCAGATAACAAGGATATTTCACAAAGTAGCAAAGGTCTTTATGTCTGTTAGGATCATTTCGATGTCAGTATTTATCTAATTAGGTACCTAATACTAATAAGACATTTTCTATTTCAAGAAAAAATATTAGGTAGTTGGCGTTTCATGGAATGTGCCTACTTAAACTTGTTTATTTGTTGGAGTTGGAACAAGACATGAATAACTATATAAATTCAAGATTATGGGTGGTCCCAAAATTATTAAGTCAGGTGTTGTCCCGCACATATTTGATTGTTAATCAGACAGAAAACGAACTTTTTCTGAGCTCATGAGGGAAGCGCAGCCCTTAAAAGAGTTAAACGTGTGATCCTAGTTTCACAAACTTAGTTCAACCAGGACCTGAATTAAACCAACCAGCTTTACCTCAAAAACTGAATAATGGATAATGTCATATATAATCACATCAAAATCACATGGTACAGTCGGGTTGTCGCCATTGAAAATACATAATAAGGATGCATGAACTTCACCTTTAAAAGACTTGCAAACATTATTTGAAGATACACAAAGTAAATTAGGACGTTCTGTATTTGAAGATAATAGTGAATATAATGGTAGTGATGACTATTGGTAAAATGAAAGTGATTCTTCTTGTGATGAAGATGCGAAAGAAGAGGTAGCATATATATATATATATATATATATATATATATATATATATATATATATATATATATATATTGATACATGTATCCATGTGACTTCCAAAGTAGATTCTCGTAATACGTTGTTACTTCATATATACCGTTATGACTTCCGATTTCGGAAGTCACAACGTTTTGCCTATATTTTTACGAATTTGGCTACTAGATGGTATCAGAAGGCTTATATTAAAAATTTCGCTGGAAGTCATATCGTATCTAACATACTCATAAAATCTGATTTTAGTTCGACGGTATATCACCAGCGCTAGTGTCGCTCCCGTGCTACTATACAGGCCATGTACACAACGCGTAGCGTCTTCCGTATACCACACCGCTCGGTGTGACTTCCGTTTTTTGGCAACCCTGTGTAACGGTTTCCAGACATTTATCTGTTGTAGATTCGCGGTCCTAATCGTACTTAGTGTTTTGTGTGCCTTTTGTTTTTAAACATGAATAATAGCAGATCTGCTTTACTTTTAAAGTTAGCCTTAAATGAAGGTACAATAAGTGATTATATATCTCTATAATTATATATTTTCTGTACTTATTTTAATCTATAATATTTACTTACCTATTTACTTATATAAATTCATTTTTCTCGTGTTTTTGTTTACTTCCTTTTTTACAATGAACTTCTAATTTAATCTACACTCACCGGCACGAAAAACGGGCACCCCAAAAAAATGGGTAATTTTTGATGTCTCGTATCTCCCAAACCTGTTGTCCGATTTAAGTAATTTTTTTTAATATGTTATAGCATAGCCTTATTCTTTAACAAAATAGCTATGATAATATTGTTGATAGACAGGTAAATTTTCATTGTATACCGGGTGTACCAATCAAACTGGGTTTTTTTTTTCTCAATTTTCACAACACCCTGTGGAATATTCTAGCCTTTATAAAATATTTAAATCAAAGCCTAACTATAGCTCCAGGTTTTATTAACATTCTGTTTTTTTATTCATTCGCTTACGTTGGATAATAAAAAGTTAAGGACTTTAACAACTAGCCATGTTCTTTATCGATACAGGTGTTTCTAAATATAAGTGCGACAAACTTTAAGGGGTAATTTCTGCATGAAAAAATAATGATCGTTTGGCAAAAGAATTTTATATTTGCAAGCATTTGCGGACATAGCTTTATCAAGTAAACGATCATTATTTTTTCATGCAGAATTACCCCTTAAAGTTTGTCGCACTTATTTAGAAACACCATGTATTGATAAAGAACATGTTTAGTTGTTAAAGTCCCTAACTTTTTTATTATCCAACATAAGCGAATGAATAACAAACAGAACGTTAAGAAAACCTGGGGCTATAGTTGGGTTTTAATTTCAATATTGTATAAAGGCTAGAATATTCCACAGGGTGTTGTGAAAATTGAAAAAAAAACCAGTTTGATTGGTACGCCCAGTATACAATGATAATTTACCTGTCTAGAAACAATGTTATTACAGCGATATAGTTAAAGAATAAGGCTATAGCACAGGGGTGGGCAAAAGCCGGCCCGCGGGCCGGGTCCGGCCCTTTCGCTTACTTTGTCCGTCCCGTTGAAAAACCCCGCAAGTACCTAATCTTTTTAATCCCTTTTATGTGATTTTGTTGAAATCAACAGTAATAGTTTGCATAGTGTTCACATAAATTATTAAATATATAAATAATAGAGAGTATTATAATTACGAACAGCCTTAGCTAACTATATTTTTAAAAACTGTTTAATTGTAACTATTTACTTTAAATTTCTTTTAAAATATAGGGAAATTCCCGGAGATTCATAATTGTTTATTCGGTATTAATAATCGTATTTAACTCTCAAGGTCTCAAGACAAGCACTCGGTGTTTGGGTATCTATTTCAACCATATCACTGACAGTTTATGATCTAAATACCTCAGCACTTTGGTCCCAATAATATGATTCTTTATTTATTAAATCTGAATTAAGTATGGTTGTTTGGAATACCTACTTCAGCATAAAATTCATTGTTACCGATTTTTGCCGAAGTTTTACAACTACTTCGAAAGACGTGTATAAGTTTATTTTGATTTAGCACTGGTCGTATTTCCTATTACTCCTCATATTTCTTTTGATACAGTGTGTGTTATTTTGCAAATATATAATAAATTGAAAAAGTGGAGGACATTTTGTAAGTAAAATTTGAAAATATTGTTTTTATTTTATTGTATTAAAATATTTATTTGTAAGCATTTGCAAAATGATACAATCTAAAAAAAGAAAAGTTGATTTGGAATGCAGAAATTTTAATGAAGCATGGACAGAAAAATACCTTTTTACGAACATTGGTACGAAAGCAATTTGTTTAGTTTGCCATTAAACCATTGCTGTTTTCAAGGAATATAATTTAAAGAGGCATTTTACATCAAAACATCCAAAATATGCATCGTTTTCTTTAGAAGAACTTAAAAATGCTGCAGACAACTTAGCAAAAAACTTAAATAAACAACAAAATATTTTTAGCAAACAAAGTAACATCGAGAAATCTACCACACAAGCAAGTTATGTTATTGCACACAAAATTGCTAAGTTATGTAAACCTTTTTCTGAAGCAGAATTTGTTAAACAGTGCATGGTAGAAGTGTCAGAGATATGTTGTCCTGAAAAAAAACATATTTTTGAAAATTTAAGCCTGTCAAGGAGAACAATAGTACGACGGATCGAAAATATTTCAGGAAATTTACTCGACCAGCTAAAAACAATAATTGCTGATTTTACATATTGTTCTCTGGCGTTGGATGAGTCCTGCGATATTACTGACACAAGTCAATTATTAATATTTATTCGGGGCATTAACAAAAAATGTGAAATTCGCGAGGAACTTCTTAGTGTGCATCCAATGAAAGATACAACTACCGGTGAAGACTTCTTTAACGCTGTTGAAGAGTGTTTAGTTAAAGTAAATTTACCTTGGAACAAAATAGTAAGCATCACTACGGATGACTGTCCTAGTTTAACAGGGAAAAATGTGGGCTTACTAAAACGAATCAGCGACAAAGTAAAACAGTTGCAGCCAGAACAAGACATATTATTTTTACACTGCATTATTCATCAAGAAGTGTTATGTAGAAAAGTTTTAAAATTGAATCACGTCGTTACTGTTGTGACAAAAGTTGTAAATTTTATCCGGGAACGTGCCTTAAATCATCGACAGTTTGTTGAATTTTTGAAAGAAATTGAAAGTGACTTTTACGAAATTCCTTACTACACTGAGGTGAGATGGCTTAGCATCGGTAAAGTTTTGGACAGATTTCAATATTTGCTTGATGAAATAGTATCCTTCTTGTCGATAAAAGAAAAACTACATGATTTTCCTGAATTGCAAAATGAGGCATGGCTAAACGATTTGTCGTTTTCTGTAGATATTGTAAAATATTTAAATGAACTTAATGTAAATTTACAAGGGAAAAACCAGTACGCTTTCAATATGCACTCAAATGTCAAAGCATTTATGATAAAACTAAACTTATTTGCTGAGAACTTTAATAAAAAAATATTAAACCACTTCCCATCATTACAAACACGACGAGAATTATTGAAAAATTCTGATTTTCTTAAATATAGTTCAGTAACACAAGACCTGCATACTGAATTCCAAAGAAGATTTCAAGATTTCAAAGCTATTGAAAAACCTTTGTCATTAATTAGTCAACCTTTCAATTTCGATGTGCAAGAAGCTCCTGTTGAAATTCAGCTAGAATTAATTGACTTACAGGCAAATAATTTATTAAAAGAAAATGTTCAATCAAACGAATTGAGTGCTTTCTACGGTGCTTTGAATACAGAACATTTTAAACATTTTTTAAACTATGTTCAAAAATACCTAGTTTTATTTGGTTCGACATATATTTGTGAAAGAACTTTTTCGTTGATGGTTTCCACGAAAAATAAATATCGATCACAAATTACTGACGAAAATCTACACTCGGTATTAAGGATTGCTACAAGTGATTTGGATCCCAATTTTGAAGAAATAATATCACATGAACATTCGCGATTTCACGTTTCGCATTAACTATTATAGAAGTTATACTTATAATGAGTATTCTATTAATTTTAACGTTTAATGTTTGTCTTTTTTTTATAATTTTATTTAATATTAGGTATATTTACAAAATATGTATCAATATAAATTAATTTGTATCGTTAAAATATAAATATATAAGAAAATAAAATCTTTCAATAACTGATTTATTTAATTACCATTAATTTATTATTATTCTTCTAACGCCGACTCCACTAATGATGGTTGGCTAAAACACCATTGCAAATTCGTCTCTATTTTCTGCTTTTCTTAAAAGCGTCTGTGTGTTTAACCCGGTCCAGTCTCAAATGTTTTCAGTCAGAATATTTGTCGTCTACCAGGACCCCTTTTTCCTTCGAACAACTCGTACATATCATTTCTGAGCATGTGCCGTAAATATGCTGTCTGTCTCCTTTTAATGGAGGTCAAAAGTTCTCTGTCTCTTTCCATTTCGTGCAACATCATTTTGTTCGTATATGATCGGTCCATGGTATTTTCTAAATTCTCCCAAAAAGCCACATCTCAAAAGCTTCCGGCTTTCTCATTAAGTCAGCATTAACAATCCAAGCTTCGGCACCATAAAAAAGAATAGAGTGGATATACAACATTTTATCAACTAATATCAGATTTGCAGATTGAGTCTTTGGTGACTCAGAAATGTCCTCATCTTCAAAAAGTCTACCCTCAATTGCTCTATTCTTGATCGAATTTATGATTTCGAATTTAAATCTTCCGTAATCCAGACTCCTAAGTAAGTATTTCATTTTGTCCACTTGCTCAATATCTTCATTTTTTATCTGGTTCTTTTTCTGGATCTTCTTATGATTTAATATAATGACCATTTTTTTTTCAATTACGTGACATATTTTACTGGGCACAAGTTTTTCGCATGTATTCCCAAGTAGGACAATTTATTATTACCATTTTCTAATTATTAACAGTCAAATTTCTTTGTCCAAATGCTTTAAAATAATACTTATAGTATTTATTTCTTGGGCAGGGAATAAACTACACCAAAAAAATTCGCGTGGGCACAGCGTACATATCCGGTATAGTCCTCCGGCCCGAGAGACATTTTGAAACTTTCATTTTGGCCCGCGCTTAAAAGTAATTGCCCACCCCTGATCTAAGCGGTTTTTTAAAATTTATGGGTTTTGCAATATTTTACCGTCAGCGAACGGACTAATAGTAGAGGATCCGATATAAGGCCGATCTGCATCGATCTATTTAATGGATAACGTGTGCGTGAAGTAACAATGTATTTTAAACGGGATTTACTTTTTCGCACTGTTTTTGACACACTTTCATATAATCAAATATCCTTAACTTTCGCGTTGTCATGGTGATGACATAATGAGCAATAAATTACAAAAAAAAATTTGACAGTTTTGTGGTTTGAAAGAAATTAGAATGTTTAAATAAGTTCTAAAAATTGTAGAATAGGAATGAATTCCAGTGATGAAGAGTTACAGTTTTTTTATTTGTTTATCGTAGATAAAATATTGTATGAATCTGTGCGTGAAGTACTTTTTGCGAACTTAAGCGATGTATAGCACTCGCTCCGTTGTCGCTTGTGCTCTAAACATCACGTGCATTCGTAAAAAGCATACTTCACGAACTGTTTCATAAATAACTATTTTCATATATTAAAAAAAATGTTTCGACCCGGGTAGATATTATTCCAGATTTTCAGATTTCAGCACAGTGTTAGACGGTTGGGGCATATATGGAGAGCAGGTAGCGTAACAACTATAAACTCAATTTTACAATGGAAACCCGGAGTTAGAAGGAAACGCGGAGGAACTAGAATAAATGGTTACAGGAAGTAAAGGAAAATTTATATAGGGCAGGAATTAGAGACTAGCAGAAAAAGACAGAGGATAGAAAGAACTGGAGAAGCACAGTCAATAGTATTGAGTAGCAGACTGGGACTAATCTGCTCTAAAAAGATGGATCTAGATAGCTTTTTAGCAGCTCAACCCCACCTGGTGTATTTAGCCATTTAATTTTCTTATTACACATTATTATTGGTACATCAAAAATTAAAAGGACGGTGCCTGTAATAAAATCTAAAATTCAAAATTTAATCAAGAAAAATAATAAATATTAAAATTTCCTATAAGTTCAAATTTATTTATTAAAATTTTTGATATAATTTTCATAAATAAATTACTTACTAATAACACTTTTTTAATTAATTCCAAAAAATCCATTTTGCAGCAATAATAAAATATTAGTATTTGTAAAATAAATATCAATCATATCATAAATAATACAGGTTTACAAAAAAAAACTAAATTTCGGACTATTTGACGAAACCATGTTACAAGGGGGTTTTTGGGGTAACTGATCACGAATCCGGGGTCCGCTCACCTCTTTCACGCCAGGTAAAGGTCATTTCAAGGTCAAATCAAGATAAATCGACAGTCGCTCTGAGAAAGTATATTAGGGCGTTTTTGGTGTCGCTGATGACGAATCATTAGTCCGCTGACCTCTATCACGTCTAGTTCAAGGTCAAATCAACATAAATCGACACAATCGCTCTGAAAATATAGGGGTTTTGGAGTCACTGATCATGAAAACTGCGGTCCGTTGAGCTCTACCACGTAAGGTAATGGTCATTTCAAGGCCAAATCAGGACAAGTCCACAAAACTGATTTGACCTTGAAATGACCTTTACCTGTCGCGGTTGAGCTCAACGGACCCCAGTTTTGTGATCAGCGACCCCAAAAACCCCCTAATATACTTTTTCAGAGCGATCGTGTCCATTTATCTTGATTTGACCTCGAAATGACCTTGAGCTAGACGTGATAGAGGTCAGCGGACACAAATTCGTCATCAGCGACCACAAAAACCCCCTAATATACTTTTTCAGAGCGACTGTCGGTTTATCTTGATTTGACCTTGAGATTACCATTACCTGACGTGATAGAGGTCAGCGGACCCCGGATTCGTGACCAGCGACCCCAAAAACCCCCTAGTCATATGGTTTCGTCAAATATTCCGAAATGTATTTTTTTTGTAAACCTGTTTAATCAAAAGAATATCAATCTTTTAATTTAAATAGACAACTTTAAAACATAGAACTGCATTCACAACTGTATTCACAGTAAAAGTTTCAAAAGATAACACATTACGCTTAAAGTAAGAGGTAAATCAGCAGACGAGTCGTTGTGACTTCCAAAATATGACAACACCGCTGGAAGTGACAACGCACCTTGAACTACCCTATATATGGAAGCCATAACGTATGCTGTACGCTTCGGTATATACGTATATATATACAAAATTTATTTTGGTAAATCCTTTCCCCTCAATTGGTAGACCCATTTTATAAGCCCCCCTTTTACCAAATACACAATTTTTAAAAAATAATTCCTAGTAGAAAAGGTGGAAGTCGGACAGCCTCTTCTGTATACCGGAAGTCACAACTTAACGTGCATCAATATATATATATATATATATATATATATATATATATATATATATATATATATATATATATATATATAATGAATAATTTTGGGGAATGCAGTCAATGTGTTTTGGGCTGATTAAAAGTGAAACACTTTGAACTTTTGTCGAGCTTTCGGACAATTTATTTCCTTTATCAAGACAATCTAAAAATACAACTGTTTAAATTTAGATGAAAACTAGAAAAATAAAAACTTACTGCTCGTGGTTTACAAAATAACTAACATACTTATAAAAAACATAAAAATTCTTTCTAAAAAATATAAATTGTAAACGTATCTATAATATATATAAATATATATATCTTTATATCTATATATAAATATCATTGTCTTGATAAAGGAAATAAATTGTCCGAAAGCTCGACAAAAGTTCAAAGTGTTTCACTTTTAATCAACCCAAAACACATTGACTGCATTCCCCAAAATTATTCATTTTGTATTATTAACAGTCACTACATATTAATAATTATATATATATATATATATATATATATATATATATATATATATATATATATATATATATATATATAAAGGGTTGTCTACAGCTAATGCCGTTTCCCTTTCGTCAGCCAGGACTTCCATTTTTTTTCGATCTTCCCAGTCTCCGTCTTCCAATCCTTTCTTAGACATGGCTTCGTCGACTTCATTTTTCCAAGATCTTCTAGGTCGTCCTCTTCTTCTCGTTCCTCTTGGGCTCCATTCTGCAACCTTGTTTATCCAAGTGTTTTCTGCTCTGCGTACGTGGCCGTACCATTTCAGTCTTCTCTCGTCTATATATTGCAGGGCATCTTTTTCCACTTGCATTCTTCTCCTTATCTCCTCATTTGTTATTCTGTCTCTTCTGGTGAGACCACAGCATCTTCTCCAGTATTCCATTTCGGTTGCCAGAATGCTTTTTTGGGTTTTTTGTTTATGACCCAAATTTCTGCGGCATATGTCATGATGCTTCTTACTATTGTCTGGTATATCATTCTTTTTGTTTTTCCCTTGATGTTTTTATTCCAGATTACATTATGGAGTTGTCTGATGCAAGATCTTGTTTGTCCCAATCTACTTTTTATTTCTGCTTCTGTTGTTCCGCTTTTCGACATTATAAAGCCCAAATATTTAAAATTCTTCGTTCCTTTTATTTCAACTTGTTCTTCTACTTCTAAGTTTTTTACGTCTTCTTCCGATATTACTAAGTATTCCGTTTTCTTCATATTTATTTCCAGGCCCACCTTTTTGTATTCCTCTTTTAGTTTTCTTACCATGTAACTTATATCCTCTTCATCTTGAGCTATCACCACCTGATCGTCTGCAAAACACAATGTGTAGAGATAATCGTCCCTTATCGGTATTCCGATATCGGTATTCCGATGTCAGGCCATGGAGTTGGGGTGTTTACATTGTAAAATGGCATGCACCCTACCCTCCGTGCTATGGCATGCTGGACGAGCCATACAGCCTGTAGTCCAACACCCCGAAGTATGAGCGGGAACAAAAAGTGTATTAATACTCAAACGCTTATGAAACGCACCTGGCGGATCATAAGGGCCTTCACATTTTACTCTTTTTCAACTAGTCTTGAGTGAAATGTCTTTAATCTTTCCTATCGGCCTCTCTTGGCTACCTCTTCTTCTTCCGACCCCGAATGGCTATTAGGTTTCCGAGGGCAGACGGGTCACTATATTTCTTTCTACAACCTACCTGCTCTTCACCGAATGATTGCCGGTATAAGCAATCCCCCACTTACTGACCAACGGCTTCGGGCGGATGAGTTGGTAAGTGGCAGGGCACTCTTTTGTCCTGAGACTGAGAAATCGGTCTCGAAGGCGGATGAACCCTACAGAATGGTCAACGGTATAAGAATGCAGAAGGCAATGGGAAACCACTGCATTAAAGACTCATGGAGTATCCCTAGAAATCGTCATGGCTTACAGAAATGACAATCAACGACCTACTAATCATGGTTCTCGGATGCCAAGATTCGGCAGGGGAAGAAACAACAGCAACGACAGGGCTTCCCAGGCCGTTAGTCAGCGAAATCCCTGTTCCCTAAATATATACAAATACACCTACAAAATCGCTACATGGAATGTAAGAAGTATGTATGAACCTGGAAAACTGAGGAATATACAGCAAGAGATGATGCGACTAGATATCGATATATTAGGAATAAGCGATACAAGATGGGTCAGTTCTGGCGAACTCAATACAGACAATGGGCGAATCTATTACTCTGGAAGCAGCGACACCCAACACAGATATGGAGTTGCTATGATCCTCAGTGAAAAAGTAACGAGATCAGTAACAGGCTTCGTTCCGGTGTCCGAAAGAATTATAATGTTGCAATTATTGACAGCTCATGGAAAAATGAACCTAATTCAGATTTATGCGCCAACTGCTGACAAAAATGAAGAAGAAATAGAGAACTTTTATAGCGAACTTCAAAAAACATTACAGCTCACAGCATCTAGAGACATAACAGTGATCATGGGTGATTTCAATGCAAAAATTGGCGAAGGAAAATGCTACCCTAATGTAGGGCCATATGGACTTGGCGAACGAAATGACAGAGGGGATCGCCTAATAGAATTTTGCCAGGAACATAATGTTGTAGTCGCAAATACATTCTTTAAATTACCTAAGCGACGCCTTTATACATGGAAATCGCCAGCTGACAAAGACAACAAAATCGTCAGAAATCAAATTGACTACATCCTAATAAAGCACAGATATCGAAACTCAATTCAGGCAGTAAAGGCATATCCAGGAGCGGACGTATCTTCTGATCACAGTCTTCTTATTGCTAGGTTTCAACTTCAACTAAAAAAGACGCAAAAAAGCCGCAACAACAATAAACTTAACATACAGAAACTTAAGTCAGAAGAAACAAAAGAAAATTTGAAACATGAAATCAACACAAATCTAGATAGAAACCCAAGAAATAATTGCAACGTAGAACAACAGTGGCAATTCTTCAAAACCTCTATATTAGATCCAAGTAAGAAAGTACTTACAACAACCAAATGTAAGAAAGAAGAATGGATGACGGAGGAAATTCTAGAGTTGATGAATGAAAGAAGAAAAAACAAAACAATTAATAAGACTCGCTATAAACAGCTTCAAAACCAAATAAGAAGAAAAATTAGGGAGGCTAAAGAAACCTACTTCTCTGAAAAATGTAAAGAAATAGAAGAACTTCAAAACATATATGACAACTTCAACCTACATAAAAAAGTCAAAGAACTAGCCGGAATAGGAAATAGAAGAACCTCAAATATATTGCTCGACAAAAACGGAAATACTATAATAGAGACAGAACGAAAACTACGACGATGGAAAGAGTACATCGAGGAACTATTTCATGACCAGAGAGAAGCTAGTACATCCGTAGATAGCCAAACCGGAGATGTAGGCCCAGAGATATCCAAATCAGAGGTTAGTCAGGCAATAAACTCTATGAAAACCAATAAATCTGCTGGTCCAGATGAATTACCTAGCGAGCTGATAAAGTTGGTCAACGAGAAAAACCTGGACATAATAGTAGAACTGTTCAACGCTATCTATACTACGGGAATCATCCCTAGAGAAATGTTGACATCAGCATTTGTGTGTTTGCCAAAAAAAGTGAATGCCAAAGAATGCAGTGACTACCGAACCATAAGCTTAATGTCACATACCTTGAAAATTCTGCTGAAAATTATCCACGCCAGAGTACA
Organism: Diabrotica virgifera virgifera; assembly: GCF_917563875.1. Classification (NCBI taxonomy): domain Eukaryota; kingdom Metazoa; phylum Arthropoda; class Insecta; order Coleoptera; family Chrysomelidae; genus Diabrotica; species Diabrotica virgifera. Next base: position 41,588,914 of record NC_065448.1, read on the forward strand.
CTCTAAACTGGAGCTGGATATTACTGACACTCAATATGGGTTCCGCAATGGAATGGGCACCAGAGAGGCATTATTCTCCTTCAACGTGCTGACACAGAGATGTTTGGATGTTAACCGTTCTCTTTACGTCTGTTTTATAGACTACAATAAAGCGTTTGATAAAATAAAACATGACCGACTCATGGAAATTCTAAAAACTAAAAACCTAGATGAAAGAGATTTAAGACTAATAACACATCTCTATTACAATCAGCGAGCAATAGTAAGAATTGAAACAGAAACATCTGAAGAAATGGAAATAAAAAGAGGAGTCAGGCAAGGCTGCATACTATCACCTCTATTATTTAACGCTTATTCTGAAGAGGTAATGCGAGAAACTTTGGAAGATGAAACAGTCGGCATAAGAGTAAATGGAGTCTTAGTTAACAACATCAGATATGCAGATGATACAGTAATAATAGCCGATAATTTACAAGACCTGCAAATACTCATGAGTAAAATAGTAAGGTGTAGTAGGGAGTACGGACTCTCTCTCAATATCAAAAAGACAAAGTTTATGAAAATTAGTAAAAACAACCATAATACTAACGAAATCTTGATAGTAGAGGGCCAGCAGATCGAAAGAGTAAAAAAGTACACTTACCTAGGGACACTTATAACCGAAAATAATGACTACACTGCAGAAATCAAAGTCAGAATCGAGAAAGCACGTTCTAATTTTATGAAAATGAAAAAGGTCCTATGTAGTAAAGATTTAACATTAGCTCTTAAAGTACGCCTAACAAAATGCTACGTATATAGTGTACTATACTATGGACTGGAATCATGGACGTTAAATGTAGAGACGCCAAGAGACGTTAAGGTCTATAAACGCCATGTGTACATCTTTGTTCTTAGCTCTTTTTTTCTCTATTGTCTGTTGTATTGTATGGATATGATCTAGACATGATTTCCCTGTTGTGAAACCTGCATGTTCTTCTCCGATTTTACCTTCTATATTTTTCTCTATTTTGTTCCTGAGGATCCTGCCATACAGTCTTCCCATTGTAGCGATGACGCTTATCCCCCTGTAATTTTCGCAATCTTTTCTGTTACCTTTTTTGTATATCGATGTTATGTAGGCTTCCTGCCATTGTTTAGGGATGTCCTCTCCATTTATTGCTCTTTCCATGATTCGGCATATCATTCTTCTTAATTTCTGTGTTCCGTATTTGATTAGTTCCGCCACAATTCCTCCTGGTCCTCCAGCTTTATTGTTCTTCATGGAATTTATTGCTTGTTTCATCTCTTTGTCTGTTATGACTATTTTTTCTTCCTCTGTGGTCATTATTTTTTGTTCGTCTCCATCGATGCTGAATTCTGGTCTTTGCTCTATCAGTAGATTTTTATAGTGGTTCTCCCACTCGTCGTCTGGTATGTATTGTATAAAAGTTTTCTCTTTCCTGTTAGCTCGTAATGATTTCACAATTTTCCAGGCTTCTGAACTTCTTGTTCCTCCCATATTCTGTTCTATACTTCTACATGACCTTTCCCATTGTTCATTTTTTTCTTTCGTTGTAATAGCCCTAACTTCTCTGTTCTTATCTCTATATTTACGGAGGTCTTGTGGATCTTTTGTGCTTAGGTATTTATGGTATAGTTCTTTTTTTCTTTTATTTTCTCTAAGGTGTCTTCGTGGAATTCCCATTTGTAATTTTTATCTCTTGTATTTTCTATTTCTCCTAGCGCTTCCAGACCTGCTTGTATTATGCTTTCTCTTATGTGTTCGTATGTAATGTTGATATTCTCCTCAAAACGAAATTCCACTATCTTCTGATCTAATCTTCTTTGGTACAAGTTTCTTATGGAGTCGTCCTGAAGTAAGTGTATTTTCAGTCTTTTTTCTGTTGGTCCCGGTGAAAAACCCCCGTGAGTAATAGTATCTATTTACGCGTTTTAAGCATTTTAGAAGGTACCAATTTCTAAAGATTTATAAATTTCACTTTGAAACTAAATAAACTGATTGTAAAACTATACAAAAATACAAATAATATCTGGTAATTTCTAATTAAATACGATTAAAATGTTATATACAATTCCCGTAATACTCTAATTCATTCGTATTTGAATCGTCGGTGTGTTAACACGTTTTGTTTTTTGTTCTGTTTAGCTGTCGACATACACGAGTGTGTTATTGTTATTTTGTTATTGTTATTGGAGTGAACGAAACTGTAAGTTTTGCACCAGCTTTGTTTAATTTATTTTATGTTTTGTTTATCAACGACCCAGTTAAATATTGCAAATTGACCTTGACCATAACTATGGCAAACTACCAATGTGAGAATTGTTTACATGAATTCCCCGAAAATGACAAATATAATAAGCTTCGTTGTTTTGGGGAATGTCAGCGAAATTTCTGTATGCACTGTTCTGGATACAACAAGACCATCACCAAAACTCTCCTGGACCCAAAAAATTCAAATCTAAGATTTTTCTGCAAACTATGTGATTCGCCTAGCCTCAGATATTTAAATGAAAAAATAACAAATCTATCAAAAAATCAGATACCTCATGAGAACTTTAATGCCTTAATTCAACTAACTAAAAAATTGACTGATAATTTGCCCGTTTTTATAGAGACATACGATTTATTAACAAAAAAAGATGGCAAATTGGATTACCTTACAAAAAAAATTGACGAGATCCAGAAATTAAATAGCCTAATGAATCCTGAACATCTTTTAAAATCGGTACGGCAAATGCAACAAGATATCTTCAATATATCGTCAGTTTTTTTCGGCTGTTCCGATGATACTATTAAGGTTCAAGTTGAAGACTCAAATTCATCCGAGATAAAATTGGGATTACAAAGGCTATCTGAAAACATCAGCGAAATATCTAATCAGATAAGTAATCTTTCCAGCAAACTACCTGCTATACAAACTGAAAAAGAGGTACCTAAAAAAAAGATAGTGTATATCACTTCAAGCACCCAAACTGAAGGCCCTCAACATTTCCAAACCTGTCCAGAAAGAAGGTCAAAAGTTTCAGAAGATAAGTGTCATTTTGTTGTTATCAGTAATTTAACAGCAGCATACACCCCTATACAAATAGTACACTACATTAAAGAGAGGCTAGGTATCAAGGATTATATTAGATGTTACGCTCTCCCTAAAGACGCCAACACAGCAACTGGTTCCTCATTCAAAATAGGCATAAAATCCAAACCATCTATCGACTTATTATTTAATAAGGAAATTTGGCCACCTGGTGTCAACATTAAATGGTCTATAGAATCCCCACACTCTGAACCAAAGACTTCATCTGAAGAAAATATGAATCCGAAGTACATCAGAAGCCAAGTTAGCTTGGAAAACCCAATTACCATTCCACGCAACAACAAAAATGAAGTTGAAGACACCAATATATTTACAGACAAGCAGGCCATCACAATTTGCAAATCTCAAGAGCCTTTCCGTTCCCATATCAATTTTGTTAAGAAAGATACTTTGGAACCATCCATAAATTTGGATCCTTTAACACCACCAAGAGTTAGACTAACTAATAACTCGAACAGTCGATATCTTCTTGCAAGATTAAGGGAACCAGACATCTTAAAGGCAATTAAACTACATCTTGCTTTTCTTCACGATCAGCCTGCTTCTGTATTTTATGACGGATATACCAACACCAGCGTGAAACTCTTTTTGGCTTCCGAAGGATTACCTACTAAGACTGAAGAACTACGAAAAGTTCTTCTAGAATTTAACCATGCCTATGGAATTGGTCCAGCTGAAGTGGAAGCTGATCTTGCCGCTTATAGGTCCTATCTAACTTCGGAACGAATTATACACCTACAAAAGTCAAGGGAATGTCACCGAAGTTATTATTCCACTGGCTCTCCAAAGCGAAATTTTTAAACAACACGACGTGTTCTGAGGGACTAGAAACCTCAAATTATTTTAGTGATGACAACTTTGGCATGGTTCTGATTAATATTCGTTCTATAAGAAATAAAACTGATGAATTATTTTTGTTTCTGGAGGAATTAGGATTTCCTCCGATAGTTGCGGTTACAGAGCACTGGCTTGAAGTTAACGAGCCTTTTTTTGTAGAAAAATATACCACAATTGCCAGGTATGATCGTCCAAGTTCGGCTCATGGAGGCACCCTGATTCTCTCTAGAAATAATGATTTTTCTCTGGTAACAAAATATGACTTTTTGTTAAGTGAATCCTTCTTTGAGTTTTCCTTAGTTTATAATAAAAATCTTAATCTTTACATTATTTGCATTTATAGATCACCTGATTCTACCGTGGAACTATTTTTTCAGAACCTGCTAAATTTGTTAGATGACCTGCCTCATAAAAGCAGAAAAATTCTATGCGGTGATTTTAACATTAATTATGCTGCTGCTAGTGCTACCCAAGTGTCCCTGGCAAACATATTTGAATCGTATGGTCTCTCAATGCACGTTGATTCTCCTACAAGGATAACAAAAACTACATCTACCATAATCGATTATATTGTCTCAGATTTCTCACCCCTTGATGTCTGCTCTACAGTTATTAATGCGGGACTATCTGATCATGAAGCAGTGTATACGAAGTTTAACATCTTCAGCAAACCCTCCTCAAAAACCCGACGTTTAGGTAGGATTTTTTCCGCCCGGAATTTTCGTAAATTCCAAAATTTATGCTTAACTTCTGAGTGGCAATTTCCTTCTATAGACGTGGACTATAATTTCAGTGTTTTTCTAGATAAGCTTCTCCACATCTTCAATAAGGCATTTCCTTTAATTCCTATTAAGCCAAAACATCGGAAACCTTGGGTTACGAAAGGTATTCGCATATCAGCTAAGAATATGCGTTCACTACTATACATCAAGAAATTTACTACCAATGTTGCTGTCACTGAATATATCATGAAGTACAGGACAACATATCTAAAACTTGTCAGGTCAGCTAAAAAAGCCTATTATCAAAATCGTCTGAGAAGCTCTAAAAGTGTTGCAAAAGAGACTTGGTCTATAATAAACGATCTTCGAAATAAAACTCACACAGCTCAATCATTTTCCCTTCCAAATCCTGAAAGTCTAAACGACTACTTCGTTAATGTGAGTAAAAATATAACATCAACAATTTTGCCGCAACAAGATCCTATTTCCTATCTTCCTAATTCAAGACAGGTCTCGAATTCATTCTTTTTACGACCAGTCGATAACTCTGAACTTATCCAAACAATCAATTGTATCAAAAGCAAATCATCCTGTAGTACTGATGGACTATCTATAAAAATTTTCTCTAATCTCACAGAAAATGTGTTGGAAATCCTCCTCTCACTAATTAATGATTCCTTCGAAAAAGGTAAATTTCCAGAGTGCCTAAAGACAGCCATTATTATTCCTCTTCATAAGGGTGGCGAAAAATCTGATGCCTGCAACTATAGACCTATTGCCTTACTACCGGTACTCTCCAAAATTATTGAGAGACTCATTAAAACTCGACTTATGTCCTTTATCGTTGATAACAACATTTTATCACAAAATCAGTTCGGCTTTTTAACAAATAAATGTACCACTGATGCCATGTTTTCTGTACTACATGAAGTTTACCAAGCACTAAACAATAATCTTTATACTGCCACTGTTTTCTGCGACTATGCCAAAGCTTTTGATTGTGTAAATCACGACATCTTGATTACAAAACTAAATTTCTATGGAATTCGAGGTATTTCTTTGAATTGGTTCCAATCCTACTTGAATAATCGGAAACAACTAGTTAGAGCAAATGATACTGACTCTAGTCTCAAAAACATCGTCTGTGGAGTACCACAAGGTTCAGTATTGGGTCCTATACTGTTCCTTATCTTTATAAATGACATTACTAATTTAAAAATCAATGGGAAAATTTTTCTTTTTGCTGATGATACCAGTATCACTTGGAGCAACTCAACTATTGCATCTCTTCATGAAACTATAACTTCGGATCTACTGACGATAAAGACCTGGTCTGACTCTAATTTACTCTCTTTTAACGTAAATAAAACAGTAGCATTATCCTATAAAGGAGCTCTTCAACCTTTGCCACTTCGTAACAGCCAGATCAGTACCGTTGATTCTGTAAAATTTCTTGGTATTTTTTTAGAGAGCAACCTCAAATGGTCCCTTCATATCGATTCGTTAAGTAAGAAACTCGCCTCAGCTTGCTATGCAATACGATCTGTCTCAAGGGAACTCAATTTAGCATCTTCTAAAATAACATATTTTTCGTTGTTCGAGTCTCATCTTCGATATGGTCTTCCTTTTTGGGGTTCTAGTACAGCTGCTCAATTTGATGTCATTTTTAGATTGCAAAAAAGAGCAATAAGATATTTGTTTGGCCTCAGAAGATCTACACATTGCAGAAGTTACTTCAGAGATCACGAAATTTTAACACTTCCATCTTTATATATTCTAGAAACGGTTTGTTTAATTCGTAAACACCTTCATGTCTTTCCATCTAGGCCCAATCATCTTTACTCCACCAGAAATTCAATCTTTGATATTTATTTACCGATTCCATCCACTGAGTTAGTAAAGAAATCTATATTATATTCCGCAAAGAAACTGTACAATCATCTTCCGTTACAACTTAAATCTGCAACATCTTTCCCTAAGTTCCGAAAAATGACAAAAGCCTATCTATCCAAAAGACCATATTATTCATTAGAAGAATTTCTTAATGAATAACTAAGAAAATTGGGTTCCATGCGCAGTAGCATAAACTTGTCAGTTCCTTATGTTGTACCTATTTTATTTTATTTGTTGTATGTTCAATTTGCAATTTATATATGTTTTGCAATAAATTGTTTTTGTCTTGGCTTTTATATCTTATACTGTACATTGTTGACGATTTATCTAATTTTAGTAAATTGTAGTTGTTATTTGTTATTTATATTATGTTTTTCTTTTGACTGTATGTAAGCTTTGTCCATAAAATTGTAAAAATTTTCAGTGGCAATAAAGCATATTTCTATTCTATTCTATTCTATTCTATCGCGTTTAACCGGGCTCGACTCGTAGCCCGGCTGTGGTCCGTGACGTCAGACCATTAGACGGACGTTCAAGCGCCTTCTAAGAAATTTGAATTTTATAGTATTTTCAAAGCCTCGTAATAAGCGTATGGGTTAAAAATGTTTGTTTTTTTCTACATGCAAGCGTTTTAAGATCTTGTTACCCTATGTTTTTTAATATTATTTTAATATATAAAAAATTATGCAAGTTCCCTATTATTTTAGTGATCTTAGTCTCAAAGGTCATTGACACCTGACAGTAATATACTAAATATTATACAACAGATTGCATATTTGAAAATTTTTACATTACAAAATGGGATTGAAGAATATGGATATTTAAATTTTATGGACCATGATAAGGAAAGCTGAGAGTGTTATACATCGATTGATGAAATTATCCTTTAATCCATGTAGTAGTCGTTCATTTTGGTATTTTGTAATTTAGTGTTAAAAAATTTTCTTATTACCGTTTATCGAAAACAAATTACACAATCAGTATTTTCGGATAATTATCTTGATTTGCGTTAAAATTAGTTTATTCTAAGTGAAAAAAAAATGAAAGAAATTTTGTAGGTAACACACTAACCTTACAACGACAGAAAAATTCCATTGAATTTTGTTTACAAACACCTCCATGTTGACAAGGATTTGGATTGCATCTATCTGTCATACGACAGGAGTCGAACACTACTTCTTCGCCACAACAATATTCTTCCTGAGTCCAATCTGTAGGCAATTTACTGTTACCTGCAAAATTTAGAATTAAAGAAGTAAAAAAGGTGTATTCATTTTAAAATATATAATAAAGTGTACTATCAAATTTATGAATCGAAATAAAATTTAAATACAGATTCGGAAAAAGCTGAGGGTTGGTATTACAAAATTAGCAACGACATCCCCGATATTCTTGGAAACCGTCTCCGATCCAGGTTACCCCTCTACAATCTGCTCAAGCGCTGCAGCAATCCAACTTTGACTTAAATACCCGATGGAGAGAAGATTGGGAAAGTAGGACAGATCCGCATTACCATAGTCTACCGGACATCATAGGGAAACCTGGCGAATTTGAACGTCCCCGTAAGATTTGGGCAGCCCTTAATCGAATTCGAACAAACTGTGGAAGATGCGCCGACTCCCTCCACAGATGGGGTAAACTCCCCTCGCCTTCTTGTGACTGCGGCGCTGCAAGACAGACGATCAGTCACATTGTTCAGGACTGCCCACGCAGAGCATACACAGGCGACCCTATAGACTTTGTAATGGCAACCGAAGGGTCAATCGAATATATAAAAAAATTGGACATCTGTTTGTGATGCATTGTATAATGCATAAATCTAAATATATTCTGTGATATACTTAAGCCATACGCTAAATAAAAAATAAAACAAAATTAGCAAAATATCGAACAAAGAACATAACGTTTTCATTTAATAGACAAAGATCACAATCACCTTTCCCCCTAGTATTCTCTCCATATTGTAACGATAGCGTCGCCACAATAGAGTAGAGAGTTCTACCGAAGTGTTGATCGGGTAACAACTCCACTGACCCGTATCGATTTAGTAGCAGCTCTCAAACCGGGTCTTAAAGCGTTGATTTAACGCCAAACCGTCATGCCACGGCGACAAGTATTGATTAGTCACTTTTCCGTTCTTTACCAGATCCAGTATTGATCGACCCTTCCCACCTCTAACCTAGAACAAGTACTGATTGTTCTTTCTCCTTAGCGTGTGTGTATACTGTGTACAGTAAGGGTATAAACCCTTACGTTATAAAATAAAAATGTATATCTTTTACTAAGTTGCAATGCGAAGCCAAAGCTGCCTTAATTTTTTACGTATTTCAGAGAGCGCAACCAGCACTCTTGTCGACGATTTGGCCACTTTTTAGTGGCTCCTCAGAGAATGCATAGGTTGCTATCTCCGCCCTAAGTTCAAATTTTCGACCCTATTAGTACCTGCATTGCAACTGACGTGATGGTAGTAGGTGACTAGCGGCATCTGCTAAATAAAAGTCAAAGTTTTCATCCTAATAAAAATATTTTTAAAAGATATTTATTTGAAAACTTATTGGACCATTTTCCTGGTAACACCTCCGTGGGTTCTAAAAATTGCAAGCCAGATGGATGCTGAAGCGAAGAAGACAATAGGGAATTCTAAAATTTGCAATTCACGACCCCGTCTGTTCAGCGTGGTAAATTCCAACGGAAAATGGACCTATGTTACTCAAAGGAGTAATACTAATATAAAATAAAAAAAAAGTATACCATTTTTATTCAGTTTCAATGCGAAGCAAAAGCTGTCTTAATTTTTACTTAGTTCAGAGAGCGTAACCAGCACTCTTATCGACGATTTCGCCACTTTTTAGTGGCTTCTCAGATAATGCATAGGTTGCTATCTCCGCCCTAAGTTCAAATTTTCGACTCTATTAGTCCCCACCTTACATTATAATATTATCTTAAAATGTATATATTGATTTAATCATAAGTAGGTCTCTTAAGGAGGTGTTGAATCTTTAATTATAAACAACGTGAAGGTTAGTAGTGTAACTAATTGATGTAATTTGTTAGTGTAACCTTGCAGTAGAAAGCAATTCTCACGTATACCCTAATACAAAATTCGATATGAAAGAAAGATATAAAAGACGAGAATATTTTAAGAAGAGGAATATATTATTATAATTATTATTGTTCGAGATGGGTGTCTGAACGACATCACGCGAAGCAGTACCTCTTTAAATCCTACGATCATGGACGTGTATTTTTATAAATAAAAGTATAGTGTAGAGTCAGTGCTTTTCCTGAGTTCTTGAGTTGGCCCTTCCGTCCCTTAAGGACCAATATCACAACTGACTAACGCATCTTATATTCTGAAACAATTATACACTACTTAAGCTTACCATCCCATGTCGTGGGACGACATGGGAACTCTATATAAAACGACGAAAAAACTAAGCTCGCGCGGAAAAATGAATGTTGAGCATATAAAAGACAAGAACGGGAAAATGTTGAAGAATGAAAAGGAAATAGTTGAGAGATGGATCGAACATTTTAGAGAAGTATATGCCAACAGAATAATAGAACACGAAATGGAAAATGAAGAAATAAAGGAAGAACTAAGCTGCACCGAATCGGAATTCACAAAAAAAGAAGTAAGTAAAGCAATACAACAGCTGAAAAGAGGGAAAGCAGCTGGAATAGATAACATTACCACAGAACTACTGAAAGCAGATAGAGAAACATCGGAAGAAATCCTGTACGTACTAATAAACAGAATATGGCAGGAGGAGAGAATACCTGATGATTGGAAAAAAGGTATAATTGTAAAGATACCCAAGAAGGGAGATCAAACGAATTGCAACAATTGGAGAGCAATAACACTACTTTCTACAGTGAGTAAAGTCATGACAAGGATGATACTAGAAAGAATGAAAGAAACTATAGACCAGTTGTTAAGACCAAACCAAGCGGGCTTCAGGAGTAATAAAGCATGCACAGATCATATTAACACATTAAGAAACATTGTAGAACAAACAATAGAATGGCAGAGCAAAATCTATATAAATTTCATTGACTTTAGACAAGCCTTTGACCGGATTAACAGAGAAAAAATGTGGGAAATACTAAAGAGATATGGAATTCCATTAAAATATATAAGAATTATCAAAATGTTCTATGAAAACTATACGCTGTGAGCTTCGCTGGTGTCGCTCCTGGCGGATTACTAATCAACTTTCACTGGTAATTTTTAAATTTATTATTTAATTGTTATCGCTTAATATTTACAACGCAAAAAAGTAATTAAATTATAATCGATTTTTTTAAGATTTTGCTAATCATTTTGACGTTCTATTGATAAAATATGAATTTCTTACTTCGGATACTTTCACAATTATCGTATAGATGGCGGTAAGATTAATATATTAATTTATAATTAGATATTACGGAACATTAAAAAAACTTAAATTCAGTATTTAAAACGTATTGTATATTTAAGGTAAAAATATATAACACAGCTTTGACAAACTAATACTTTTTATAATTAATGTTTTTAATTTTAATTTTAAATTAATCACTTTGACATTTATGTCAAATTTCCAGTAATCGTTTACAGACTTGTCACTACTGGCGCTCGAGAATTTGTAAATATCCCTTCTACGTACGAGCTCACAGCGTATACCGCACAAATCATGCACAATGGGAAACTCACAGAACCAATCAACATAGGCAGTGGAGTCAGACAGGGGTGTATTCTATCTCCAACCATATTTTTGATCTTAATTGACTGGGTCATGAAGAAGGCAACGAAAAATAAAACAGGAATTAGATGGAATGCTTTCGGTCAGCTTGAAGATCTAGACTTTGCAGATGATATATGTCTGGTGTCCGAAAAAAGACAACATATGCAGAAAAAAACAGAAAAGGTGACAAAAGAAGCAAGAAAAATAGGACTAGAGATTAACACAAGAAAAACCAAACTTATGAAGATAAATACGGAAAGAGAAATGGGTATATTTATTGAAGGAGAAGAAGTAGAAAATGTACAGAAGTTTTGCTATCTGGGAAGCATAATTGACGCTAGCGGTGGAATAGAAGAGGAAATTAATGGAAGGATAACTAAAGCCCAAAATGCGTTCTATATACTGAAGAAAACATGGGAGTCCAATAAATTAACAACCAAAACCAAAATCAGGATATTTAATACAAATGTAAAGAGCATTTTACTATATGCAGCAGAAACTTGGAAAATAGAGAAAAAGATTATACAAAAGGTTCAAACATTTGTAAATAGATGCCTTAGACGAATATTGCAAATATATTGGCCAAATCGGATAAGTAACAAGGAACTTTGGAGAAAAACTAATCAAGAGCCGATAGCCAAAACGATAAACAGACGCAAATGGAAGTTTATTGGACACACATTAAGGAAAAATGAAGATGATATAACCAAACAAGCCCTGGATTACCAACCAACTGGAAAAAGAAAACAAGGCAGACCAATGACATCCTGGAAAAGAAATATTACCAGAGAGCTAGAAGACAATGGGTTAACATGGAAAGAAGTGAAAGCCCTGGCCAGAAACAGAGATGAATGGAGGGGGACTGTAGAGGCCCTATGTTCCAAATGGAATCAAGAGGAGTAAAGTAAAGTAAGTAAGCTTACCATCAATCCTTATAGTCCGCATGCATCCAACAAATCCTGGGAAGATAGTATTGGTATATCCTAAAGCAGCACTAACTCCACCTGCAATGAAATAGATGCCTCCCGTCACAATCTTCAACACACGCGTTGTCACCATTGGCCTATAATCGACACTGAAGATAATCTTGTTGGTTGATATCGTTAGTACAACTGTATGCCATCTTCCGTCATTGAATTGCTCTTCGTAGTTGTCAAAGATCACTTTTGGATTGTTGGGAGACACAAGCTCCACTTTTAGTTTGCCAACTTCTAAGTAGATCTATAAAAGTTGTTTAATGGAAATATTTATCACTATACTTCATCTAATTTACTAACCGTTGCACGTCATCCGCGTCATAGCCTGTGACGTCGCATGATACCAACACGAAATATTTAGGCGGTAGGTGTGTTCTTTTTTAGAATCACGTTGCCGAATACACTGGAATTATAGCCACTGGACATATTTTATTATATACGCGTAGAAATAAAAATAATAATAAATAATAAAGAAACATCTGAAGAAATGGAAATAAAGAGAGGAGTCAGGCAAGGCTGCATACTATCACCTCTATTATTTAACGCTTATTCTGAAGAGGTAATGCGAGAAACTCTGGAAGATGAAACAGTCGGCATAAGAGTAAATGGAGTCTTAGTTAACAACATCAGATATGCAGATGATACAGTAATAATAGCCGATAGTTTACAAGACCTGCAAAGACTCATGAGTAAAATAGTAAAGTGTAGTAGGGAGTACGGACTCTCTCTCAATATCAAAAAGACGAAGTTTATGAAAATTAGTAAAAACAACCATAATACTAACGAAATCTTGATAGTAGAGGGCCAGCAGATCGAAAGAGTAAAAAAGTACACTTACCTAGGAACACTTATAACAGAAAATAATGACTACACTGCAGAAATAAAAGTCAGAATCGAAAAAGCACGTTCTAATTTTATAAAAATGAAAAAGGTCCTATGTAGCAAAGATTTAACATTAGCTCTTAAAGTACGCCTAACAAAATGTTACGTCTACAGTGTTCTATACTATGGAGTGGAATCATGGACGTTAAATGTAGAGACAATGAGACGACTTAACGCCTTTGAAATGTGGACCTATAGAAAAATTATGAGGGTTTCCTGGGTAGGTAGAGTTACAAACAATGAAGTACTGAGAAGAATAGGTAAAGAAAAGGAAGTTGAACTTACAATTAAAGAAAAGAAGCTACAGTATCTCGGACATGTGATGCGGGGCGAGAAGTATGGCATCCTACGACTCATAATGCAGGGAAAGATAGATGGCAGAAGAAGCATCGGAAGAAGACGAATTTCATGGTTGAAGAACCTGAGAGAGTGGTTTGGATGCAGCTCGAAACAACTATTTAGAGCTACTGCCTCAAAAATTAAAATAGCTATGATGATTGCCAACCTCCGTAGCGGAGATGGCACCTGAAGAAGAAGAAGAAATAATATACGAAGATTTCTATTACTGTTAACCTAAAGAAATACACAATAATATGTTTCATTTAATTTGTATAAATGGATTATAAAGCGTTTTTATGAAGCACATTTACTCGAATCACACTGTAACTGTAATCGAACGAAGGTGACATTTTAGAATAAATTGGTAACATTTGTTTGACAGTTGCGGTGATGACACTTCATATTTGTTTATATTCTTTACTATAAGTATCTGTTTTATTATATTTACTGTTTTTATTATTTACTTTACTATAAAAACATCTTCTACTATAAAAATATAAATTTCACCTAATTTTATCACGACTTGGAATAATCGAGGTACCTGACAACTTTTTTAGTTGTTATTGTAGACATATACAAAGAAACCTACCGGCTTCATGCCAAGAGTTCGGAGCCGTTTTTTAATTATTAACAATGCAGTGCAAAAACGCTTGCACTGCAAATCTTAAAAGATTATAACTTAATTTTTATTCTCTATTTCTTAAGTTTTTACTTATTTACATTGAATATTAATTTGTTTTGTTGTATAATCCACGTTTACAATAATTATGTAATCTATTTGATTTAAAATGGATTTAGGATTTTTTTATACTTTGGCAACTATGTCAACTTAGATCTCTGGCGTAGATAATGACGTGCAACGGTTAGTAAATTAGACGGACTGTATGTTGACTTAAAACATTCGAAAAAAAAAAGATGCTAGTACTAAAATATACTTAGTGACATTAGAAGTATTACACCTAAAGTTGAAGCCACAGTTAGAATGCAGTGTTGGTCTTACGACCCGCAGCGATGCCGCTCATGTCGGCCCAGTGGTAGGTGCGCGGTAGTTCGGCGACAGACTGAGAAATCACCGGCCCAGATGCGCCGCCCGGACCGGCAACGTGGTCGGCCGTTCTACCGTAGGAAATACATTGATCTATGCTAGATTCTACCTGCACTGCATACTAACTGTGACTTTTATTATAGAAAGAATAATTTCTTGAACTAATTTTTTGGAAACAGAATACTATATTTGAAGCATGCTATGATAACAATATCAATATTTTATCTTTTATAGTCCAGAAAGCCACTGCGCATCCGCTAGGAAAAATATTCGAATTCGGATTTTTTGCACAATCTTACTCAAAAAGGACTCCTTTTAACAAATTTGCATGTTGCCAGGACCAAAAGGTGGTCAAAAATTTTTTAAACGTTTTTTTTTTTGTTTTTTCCTAAAATTATTTTTTTTTTGCATGGAAAAAAGTTTTTTTTTAGGTTTTTTGGATCATTCCAAAGAGAAAAGGTCTTTATTGACTTTTCTCTAAAAATGATAGTTTTTGACATATAAGCGATTAAAAATTGAAAAATTGCGAAATCGGCCATTTTTAACCCTCAAAAACTATGTGTAAAACTGAAAATTTGAATGTTGCCATGGTAGGTAGATATTCTTTAAACATCGATTGATGAAATCCCGAAGAGTTTTTTGCAATACAATATTCAAAACTCCTTTGTTTTTTAATTGCTAATCAAGCGTGTGCGACACTATTTTCCACCGACAGTATGGTGCAAATGAAAGGAATAAATTCGTTATTTCGTAAACCGGCGGCTTTAAGGAAAAGTCCCGAAACAGGTCGATTTTTATTTTTAAGTTATGATATTGTGGCATATATGGTATACTAGTGACGTCATCCGTCTGGGCGTGATGACGTAATCGATGATTTTTTTAAATGAAAATAGGGGTCCTGTGGTAGCTCATTTGAAAGGTTCTTCAATTCTCTATTCAGTAATGTAAACATTTACATAATTATTTATACAGGGTGTCCTTCTACTTCTTTTTTTGTCAAATAATTTAATTTAATAAAAATTGTTTGGACACCCTGTATAAATAATTATGTAAATGTTTATATTACTGAATAGAGAATTGAAGAACCTTTGAAATGAGCTAGCACACGACCCCTGTCCTCATTTAAAAAAATCATCGATTACGTCATCACGTCCAGATGGATGACGTCACTAGTATACCATATATGCCACAATATCATAACTTAAAAATAAAAATCGACCTGTTTCGGGATTTTTCCTTAAAGTCGCCGGTTTACGAAATAACGAATTTATTCCTTTCATTTGCACCATACTGTCGGTGGAAAATAGTGTCGAGCACGCTTGATTAGCAATTAAAAAACGAAGGAGTTTTGAATATTGTATTGCAAAAAACTCTTCAGGATTTCATCAATCGATGTTTAAAGAATATCTACCTACCTTGGCAACATTCAAATTTTCAGTTTTTCGCATAGTTTTTGAGGGTTAAAAATGGCCGATTTCGCAATTTTTCAATTTTTAATCGCTTATATGTCAAAAACTATCATTTTTAGAGAAAAGTCACTAAAGACCTTTTCTGTTTGGAATGATCCAAAAAACCTAAAAAAACTTTTTTCCATGCAAAAAAAATAATTTTAGGAAAAAAACAAAAAAAACGTTTAAAAAATTTTTGACCACTTTTTGGTCCTGGCAACATGCAAATTTGTTAAAAGGAGTCCTTTTTAAGTAAGATTGTGCAAAAAATCCGAATTAGAATATTTTTCCTAGCGGATGCGCAGTGGCTTTCTGGACTATTATACTTTTTGTAAAAATAAAGTTTTTGACCACTATGTTAGCGACTTTTACAGGGGTAGAATTGTTTCCCATAGACATATGGATTTGTCGTATCGCGCAATTGGCCGCAGCTTCGTGTTAATTGTACGGAAATGAAGATTATGCGTGTGTGGACAAACGAAGGTAGAGGAACACGAAGAAGACCAACTGGTTAACCGAGGCATACCACAGTGCGTCAAGATAGGCGCTTTAGACAACTGGCTCTGTGAGAACGTTTAGCTACTACGCGTCAAATCGCTGACCAACTGTTTGGAATAGTAGACAGACCTGTTACTATGCGTACACTATATCGTTGCATTCGAACCTTTGGGGTGGTTTCATTCCACCCACGACTAGTTCTTCCTTTGACTTTGAACCACTGTCATAAACGCTTGAATTGGTACACAGAACGACAGCATTGACACAGAAGATAAACTGAAAGAGTGGGAAAACTATATTAAAATTCTTTTTCATGACATACGAGAAGAACCAATATTGGACAATAACAACGAAGGGCCAAATCAGATCTTTGCGATTGCAATGGATATGTTGACGATATTAATCATTGGTTGTTTGGATGCAAACATAATGATGTTGCAATTAAGTTTTTGATGCACAATCTGGTTCAAGAAGAAATACCTTTCCCACAAAATAATGCTTCTCTTTTATATTTGTCTCGTAGAAATTCTAAAATTAAACAAATCATCTGGGAGTTTTTAAAAAGGACTAAGAGGAAAATTTAACTTGCACTGAATGAGTCCGGTTGAATGTGTTTAGCAATAATTATTGTTTTTTATGTTTATCCTTATTATGTAATATTGTCTCCCTGTGAAAGTTCATTAAGTAGATTTTGCAGGGAGGTAATAAGAATAGAATTGTATAAAAGTTTATATTGAAAAAATTAAAAATAAAAAAATATACAAAAAAAATGTATAAAAAAAATTAAATCTTATTAAAAAAAATAAATAAATAAAAAAAAAGTATAATAAATTATAAAAAAATAAAAAAGAGAAAAAAAAAAATTAAAAACACAAAGAGGGTGTAAACCTCCGCGGGGTTGATCCGGGTTAAAGCCTTATCGCTGTGTAAAAAAACATATATTTATTAGTATTTAGTATTAGTATTTAGTATTAGCATGTAGTTTTTTTTTTTGTCGATTTAATTATTTGTAAATTAATTTAAGTTGGTTAGGGCCATGAATGAGGAGTATACCTACTGGTCAATTAAATGTTTCCACTTCTACATATGTATGTATGTATGTGCGTGCATAAGTATTATATGTGCGCACATGTACCTAATGTATTATGTAATGCAATGTATTATATTTGGAATATTGTAGCAAACAGTAATTTATTATTTATCGTGGCTGAATGGATCAAGTAATCCAAAGCCAATAAGGAAGAAAAAAAAAACAACGAAGGGCCAGCAATTCTGAAATCCGAAATTATAAATGCAATTAACCAACTCAAAACAAATAAAAGCCCAGGTCCAGATGGAATATACACAGAAACGTTGAAACTAATCAGTGAAGAAAATATGGAAATATTTGTCCTTTTATTCAATCGCATTTATAATACAGGTAAAATACCCCAACACTGGCTAGAGTCAATATTCATCCCACTACCAAAAAAGCCAAACCCACAACACTGCAATGAGTTCCGTCTGATAAGCCTTATGAGTCATGCAGTAAAAGTCCTGTTAAAAGTAGTACATAATCGTATCTATAGAAAGTGCGAAACAATCATCGGAGAAGATCAGTTTGGATTCAGAGCCGGCATGGGAACGAGAGAAGCCCTCTTCAATTTACTAGTTCTCACGCAAAAATGCTACGACCAACAGAAAGATATATTTATATGCTTTATAGACTTCGAAAAAGCATTTGATAGAGTAAGACACGACCTACTATTAGAACGTTTGCAAGAAGTCGGTTTAGAGGGAAAAGACATAAATTTACTGAAGAACTTGTACTGGAACCAAAACGCCAGAGTTAGGATCGAGGGTTCCACATCCGCAGAAGTATAAATTAGGAGGGGAGTTAGACAGGGATGTGTTCTGTCGCCTCTGCTGTTTAATCTTTACTCCGAGTTTCTATTTAAAGAGGCATTGGAGGACTCCAAGAATGGAGTCAAGGTGAATGGCGTAAATATCAACAGCATCAGATACGCCGATGCTACGGTGTTGATTGCGGATTCCGACCTGGGTCTACAACGACTTATCGACAAGACCAACTCGACCTGTGAGCAGTTTGGTATGAAAATAAACATTACCAAAGTGATGTCAATTCGAAAAAACCAAAACGTACTTCAACCTTGCACAATAAATGCAAGCAGCTTAAATCCTGATCTAGAAATAAGATCGAGAATAGAACAGGCCAGAAAATCTTTCGAAAAAAACAAAAAACTGCTTTGTGATTCTCGAATAAACCTCGAAATTCGACTACGTTTATCCAAATGCTACGTCTGGTCGACTCTTCTCTATGCAGTTGAGACATGGACCCTTAAAACATCAACCATAAATAAGTTAGAGTGAAAGTCAGAAAAACATCATACAAGGGCCACATACTGAGAAATAATAAGTACCAATATGCTCAACTTATAGTGAAAGGAAAGATCAAGGGGCAAGAGAGGACTAGGAAGGAAAAGACTATTGTGGCTAAGAAATATCCTACAATGGGCAGGGCTAAATTTTGAACAGCTAATAAGAACAGCTGAAGACAGAGAAGAGTTTGTAATTGTAGTAGCCAACCTCCATTGAGGAGAGGGCACTTTAAGAAGAAGTACGACAGCTGCGCGTTATGTTGATGACATATTTACAAACCACTTTACTGCCTTATATAGACGGCCGTCGACACGTCCTTTTTCAGTAAGACAACGCGCGTCTCCATATTGCTCGTCAAACTACAGCCTTTCTCTAAGAAGCTGGCGTTAATGCTTTACCATGGCCACTTCGTTCACCGAATTTAAATCATATCGAGCATTTGTGGGATATGCTGAGAAGGAGACTGTCCACTTTCCAACACCCTCCACAGATGTTGGCATAGTTAATCCATGAAATTCATGTTGATTGGAACGAGGTGCAACAAGCAGGCATCGATTATCTCATTTTATCAATGCCTAGGAGTGTATTCAACTAGGGGGTCGCCAAACACATTATTATTTTTTATAACATGTTAATAAAAATTCTTGTCAACCTTATCGTTTCATTCTTGTTGTAAATCTACTATGCTGCCAAAACATTAAGTTCAAGAAATTATTCCTTCTGGGTGAACACTTCTACTGTCACTGAGTATATTTTTATTGTCTTATACTCACAGCAACATAACCGCTAGTTGAAAATGCGTGATAAAGCATAAGTCCGTTATCTTCGTAAGTTCTAAAGGCGAAAGAGGAATTCATGTTGGCCATTCCTTCATATCCCTTCAACTTGGCAAAGGAATGCTGAGTCTTAAAAGTAACTGGAACAATTTGTGGTTCCTAAAAATATAAATATAATAAAAATACAAAAAAAAATATTATGTATATTCGTATATTGCAGCAGGGAATGTACAAAATGGAATACATACCGGGCAGTTATAAAGAACGTTGAATTTTTCAAATTTGAAACTCTCTCCGTAACTGTAAGCAGCTTTCACTTCTTTAAAAAGATTCGTTGAATTAAGGTACATATTTTCCATGCATCCCGTAAAGTTCTGCACAACAACCAATCCTTCTTGGACATTAGGAACACCTCCTACATAAAACTACAACAAAAAAGATACAGAAAACCGTCTTTGTTGCCATAAATATACTTACTCCTCTATTTAAATTTAGTCTCTGAAATTCTCCTTTAATTTTTTCAGTCACAACCACTCTATCTACAGAGAATAAAATATCCCTTCTATTTCTCGATATCACAACGTCGTGCCAGATATTGTCGTCCAATAAACTTCCCACAGAAAGGCTTGTAACGATACCAGAACCTTAAAAAAATAGACATTTTTATAGATTTTATTAAAAAATAATTGTCTGTAAATCCCTAAAAATGTTAAGTTGCGAGAGTAGGTGAATAAGTCTTTGACTTTTTGAATGAAACAGGTTTCCATATAAAAAGTTTTTTTAACATAGTCTCCTTTGAGTTCTATACTTCATTTCTTCAAGTTTGGGAACAAGAAATAGGCACTCGGGGCTAAATCTGGAGAACAGAACGGATGAGTCAGCAAGTCGTGGCCTAAATCATGGATTTTTGTCATGGAAACTGCACGTGAGCACCCTTGCATTGTCCTGAACTTTGCTCTTGGCCAAATGAGGTCGCTTTTTTTCAATTCCTCATCGAATCGACCAAATAACTTAGAATAATATTCGCCACTGATTGTTTTCCCCTTTTAAAAGTAATCAATGTATGTAGATTATACCGCGTGTAGCTCAAAAAAACTGTTGCCACGACTTTATTGGATGACAAACCCACCTTTGCCTTGAGAAACACACTGCTTTGATTTCTGTTTGGTCTCCCCTGTGTTGTAGTAGATCCACGTATCGTCCACGGTTATGAAACGGCGCAAAACTGGTCCATATTGCGTCTGAACAACGCCAAAACAGTCCTGCGAAATTGTCATATGGTTGGGTTTGTCGTCGATTGTGACCAAATGCGGCACCCATCTTGCAGAAAGCTTTTTCATACCCAAGTGATCATTCAAAATTGAAACCACTGAGCCATTTGATATGCCTATGGCTTCCACAATCTCTCACTTTCAATCTCCGATCGGGTAAAACGATATCGTGAATTTTTTCAATTGTTTTTCAGATGTAGAGACCTCAACTGGGCGTCCAGAACTTTCGGCATCCTCCATGCTTGTACGGCCACATCGAAATTCAGTAAACCACTTCAGTACCATGGAAATGGATGGTACAGTGTTCCCATAATATTTATCAAGCTTTGTCTTGGTCTGAGAGATGGTTTTTCCTCAAAAAATAATGCTGAATGATCACACGAAATTCACTTTTTCCAGTTTCTTGTCAAAACACGCGGTAGTCTGCTATCTTACTTACTTACTTAGTCCTAAGTCTTTCTACTTTTAGGTGTAATGTTGGTGCAGTTGAGTTTGGCATTGTAGTCTCCATGCTTTCCGATCTTCTGTTAGGTTTCTTGCACTTTCCAATATCAATTCTTTCTTGTCGACTTCTTTTCTGATTTCATCTACCCACGTAACTCTTGGTCTTCCTCTTTTGTCTTTCCCCTGCGCTCTCGTTTTGTTAGTCTCTCGTTCGACATTCTACACACGTAGCCGAACCAACTAACTTGTCCCTTTACTATTTTTTCATTGATTGGTTCTAGTTTTAGTGGTGTCTGATTGGTTCGTTTCGTATTTTGTCTGTCTCTTTCTGTTTGCTATTTTACTCAGGAACCTCATTTCCATAACGTTGACTCTGGATTTTTGTCTCTCCGTCAATGTCCATGTCTCGCAGCTATACATGATTGTTGTTCTAACTATTGATCTAACGACTGCCGTTTTTATTTTCTCAGGTATCTCTTTTTTACCCAAAAATGTTGTTTTCATAGTGCTTCCTGTTCGTCCCATTCTCTCGTTTATTTCCATGCCTTGTTTACTATTCGATTCAATTATTACTCCTAGGTATTGAAAACATTCCACTTGCTCTAGTTGTTTCCCGTCTAATTCTATTGCGTGTGTCTTCCTCGTGTTTGAAATTATCATTGTTTTTGTTTTCTCCGTATTAATTTTCATATTTGTTTGATAGTTCTTCTTCTAGGATTTCAAGATTGTTCTGTAAGTCTTCTCTATTTTCTGCTATCAATGCCATGTCGCCTGCAAATAGTAGCTCCGATAGTTGAGTCTGTTTCAATTGCCAGTACCCCAATGTTAGTTTTCTCATTCTTCTCTTGGCTTTTTTATTGCTTCATCCAGTACCACTGAGAATAGCCGTGGACTCAACACACATCCCTGTTTGACGCCTTGACAATTAATTATCTGGATTCCTCGTTATTGGTTATTACTGTATTTGTATTATTTTTGTACTTATCCTTTATTACTTCTACTATGTGCCTGTCGACTCCCCTTTCTTTTAGTGTCTTCCATACGTCCTTTCTTCGGACTCTGTCAAACGCCTTTTTCAGGTCGATAAAGCATGTATGTATCTCTCTCTTCTTATTGATTACCTTCTCACTTACTTGTCTTATTGGGAATATTAGGTCTTGCGTGCTTCTGTCCTTCCTGAATCGACACTATGTATCTTCCATAGTTGTTTCTATTTGGGTTTATATTCTTGTCTCTATTATTCTTACGAATACCTTCCCAGAGATACTTGATATGGTGATACCTCTGTAATTATTGCAATTTCTCTTCTCTCCCTTTTTGTGTATTGTCTGCTATCAACGGCTGTCAAACACAAATTAAATGACGCCGCTTATTTAAATTTAGACCGGAGACAAGTGAGAGTTGTCTGTTGACAGGAGCAGTGTTGCCATTTCAATTAAGAGGCGGAGAATTCAAAAGTCAGGGACTTTTGACCCGCTCTCGTAATATAATAGTACCTAAATAGATAACAGTTCATTTACAGATGACATTATGAATTTCATTACAATAAATGAGTAAAAAATCAATTACCTAAATCGATATTCAACAACATCCTATTATCCCTAATTTGTAAAGCTATATAGTCTCCTTGAGTACCCCTACTGTATAAGAGAATTCCATTTGGTGAGGTAGTTTTGAATCTGAATTTTATGCTTTCTTTTAGGGCGGATACCTGTTCTCTATATAAATCATATTTCAATAACGAACTGCCATTGAAGAACATGTTGTCAGCCTCTGAAAAGAAAAATAATTCGTAATCGTATAAAATATGTTACATTACTTAAATATACTTAAATATACTAGCCCAAGATAGTGAAGAGACGCGAGGTCTTGGTGCGCAGTTGAAAAAAAAGTGAAGAAAGTTTGCCGGTTACTTTTGTGCAATGTAACTTTGCAAGTTTGTAAAAAACCTGCATGAAAACAGCAGTCCTAGAAGCTCTTGGAGAAGAGGGCCAAAAATACACCCACCAAAATACGAAACTAAACGAAGACACACAAGTGCATAAAACAGAAGAAAGAACTATGAGGGCGAAGAAAGAACTATGAAGAAAAAACACTAAAAACTATGAGGACACGGAACTATACAGGTAAAAAAAAAGAAAGAGCTAAAAAGAAAAGTGGTAATGGGAAGACCATAAAGGAGAAATTAGAAATACATATAAAGGAGAAAAACGGAGAAGACCAGGCAGGTTTCACAGCGGGGAAAGCATGCTTAGACTGGCTTTTGCAGATCTTAAGAAGGCCTATAACTCAACACCTAGAACTAAGCCATGGGAAGCAATGGAAGACATCGAAGTTCTACGAATATTAATAAAAGCAGTAAAAGCACTCTACAAGAATAACAAAGTCGCTATTAAAATGTCCAATATCATATACAGTCCATTTAAGACGACGAAGGGACTACTACAGAGCTGTTCCAGATCCCCGACCTTGTTCAAAATATTTATGAAAAAAAAAACCTGATACCATGGAAAAGAAAGTGCCAAGGGATGGGCACACCAATAAGAAACGAATATCTATAGGTATACCCTAAGTTCTGCTGACGACCAAATAGTGATCGCACAAGACGAAAATGGCCTTAGTTTTATGACGAGAAAACTTGAACAGGAACATACAAAGAATAAGATGGAAATAAGTCTAAAGAAAACTGAATACCTAACAACGGAGAATACAGAAATAAACGAGGGTAAACAAATCAAAACAACAGACAAGTACAAGTATTTAAATTTCATAATATCAAATAAAAGAACAACTTTCCACCATCTTTTGAGAAAAATGCGAACTATTATTACCATAAAAAAATTAAAATGGCTTAAAATTCAAATAAAACTCAATGCATCCATGTAAAAGCTGTCGAATATTGCATGGTCATAGAGTTCTGAGCTATTCTGAAAATTTCAGATCTCTAGCTAGTCGGGAAGTATGTTTAAAATCGATTATAAGATATTTTTGCGGGCAAAGTGACAAAGAGACAGATAAAGAACAGGCGAAGTATATAAAAACGTGGTAAAATAATAAAAAATTAACAGTTTACTTACCATATTCACAGCCAAACAATTCGACCCTGAGAGATATACGATCTCGCCATCGCGTAGGGTTTATTCTAATCCATTGGGCAATGATTGGCACTTCAAATTCATTTTTATGAATAGTGTCACCGTCTACATTGCCAGGAAACATCTAAAAACAAATTCTAGTGTTCGCAATGAATAACATACTAAATGTAATTAAAGAACGCCCATAAAGAATGTTCTAAAGTATGAAAATTTTAATTAAAATCCTTTATAAAAGGTATATCTACATTAAAAAGGCCCTTTTGGGCTATATCACAGAACGTTTTCAAAATTAAAATTTCATCATCAATGCTGCTTACATTTTTATAATATAATGTAACTTTATCACAACTTTTCAAAATATTCAAAGGGTACCTGTAAGCAGCACTGATGATGAAATTTTTATTTCGAAAACTTTTTCTGCTGTAGCCCCAAAGGGCTTTTTTTAATATAAATATAACTTTCATAAAGGATTTTCATTAATTTTTTTTAATTAATGGTATACAGCCGATTACAGGAAATTATTTTTCCTTGTGGATAAACTATTGTTATTACTGTTTAAAAAATCGTTAAAACCCAACATTGGGCGAATGGATTCTTATTGTAATAAATATTTTTAAAGGAGAAAATTTATTTGTAATTTATTTACTAAATTCTTGGGCAATATAAGAAATTCTATTGATTTTTCTTAATAAATTTGTCTTGACAATATCTTTAACAAATAAAATTTGTCCACAAATACAAGATTCTGAGTATCTATTCTGCTTCCTAAATAGTAGACATGACGCCGCCCATTTCTATTCTGAATAAACTGCATCGGAAAGTGTCTACTGTCTGCAACATGCTGCACCACGGTTTATATCGGAAAAATCAAGTCTGCATAAGTTTTTTCTCAGATTCACCCTCTGAAAACAGACTGGCCCAATATGAATTAGTCCCGCTGTGTTTCCGCATCACGAAAATCGATAGAAAGATCGGAAAAAATAATGTTTACATATTCATTTATGTTTCTTGGTATACGGTGTATTATAGTATTCGCGGTGTGCAAGTACTTGGAAGGGAAACGAGAAACGACCGTGCGCAAGTTGCGGAGAAATACTGCAACTATCTTAAATAATTCATATTGTCAATTAAAATTGTCAAATTGACGTATATTTCATACCTTCTGTCATTGAAACAGAAAAATTATATATTGCTCCACAATATTGATATAATATGCAATTATTATATAAAGGTAAATTTAATTAATTGTATTTTGCTTGCAGTACTGCATTTTAATAACTAATTTTATTTACTACATACAATTGTTTACGTTTTCATAACATAACCTGAATCTTATTTTTTCTTATTATTTTTTTGGACTATGGCCTTGACAATTATCCAGTAACCAGGACTAATATAATTGGCCAATATAATTAAAAGTGCGAATAAAAGTACAGAGCGTAGAAATAGGGGTCGCTTTGCCGAACTTGCACAGTCCCAATATATTTTAATTTCTTTTTAATTAGTAGACTCAGCCTACAGTTTTTATCTTATACAGGGTGTCCCGGAAAATAGTGCGTTCCTTAAAGGTATAGGTAGATGGCACCATGTACAACAAAAAACTCTTATAACATTTTTTTCTAAATGAAACCGTTTGACCAAAAAATTAAAATACATATTGGTATGCAAATTAAAATGTGGCAACTATGTGGGGTACGAAAATTTAAAGGTAGACAGTCAAATGTTTAGTAAACAGATAGTTATGTAGTTTGGAAGAATCCTGTTTAGTGTCAGTGCCGAAAATGTTTTCGAATCGTGAGTGTATTACCTATTATGTTATTATGTTGATTATTTATGGCAGATCACTAAATGGAGAGGCATACTATAATTATTTCTTTCAAAATGTTTTGCCTGTATTGCTCGTCGTATGAATACGTGTGTTCGTGAAAGTGGGTTACTTTGAATATTTATTAGGTATAATTATTTTCAAGTAAGTACAACTTAATTATTTTAGTTCACAAGTAAACAAATTACTGATATATTATCAGGCGTATTTAATTTCCACTGTAAACTCCAATGTAATTCAGTTACAGCCCTCGCCATTCAACACATTTAAAGCTTAATAAACACATAATACTAGTTCAGTTAAAGGATGTGTTGTTATGTTAAAAGACGTACAGTTGAGTCCGCGAGTCTTTACCCGTGCGTCATTAATACCTGGCGAGATAAAACACATACTTTTTATCTAGCATCATTCTCTTCCACACATGAAACTCATGATATGACGTGCTGACGTTTGTTATTAAGTAAAAACACATGTTATTTTTATGAACCATCTAGAGTCAGTGCATTGAAAAGAGATAGGTACAAAAAAAGACGATTCGGTATGTTTTCATATTTTAAGCACAATTTGTTTGACGTTTCTGCTTTGTTTAATTTTGTGGCTGTAAGTCAGTTGAATTTTTTGCGGTTTTTGTCGAATTTTTGCGTTTTGAAGTTTCTTTATATTACACAAACAGTTGTTTTCACAACTAATTTTATATTGGGCTTTGAAATTTTAAGGTAAATAATTATATTTTGGCAATTAATATTTAAAACATACAAAGCTAACGGCATTCACACGGTAAAGAAATGACTGTGTTTAGATTTCCGTCAAAGTGAATAAAATAACAAAAATAAAATATAATATTGAATTTTATTATAAATTGTTTATTTATTTATTAATCAATAATAATAAAATAATTTATGTAGCTGTAACTTCAAATATAGCTGTAATTCTGCACAAAAATTTTGAAGCAAAACTTACATTTGACATTCTATATATTTGATAACGTCAAATTTTATAATAAAACCCGTAATCGGAACAGTAGCCACTTTCTGTCAGTTGTTGTTGCGTGAAATAGATTTCCGACTTATTTCGTATGCTTTAAATGATGACGCACGGGTAAAGACTCGCGGACTCAACTGTATAATTCGGTTAAAATTATGGAATAGACATTTCAATACATTTAACAAAAAATAATTTTAGTAAACAAATAGTAAATACATAAGTATGTACTATTAGGTTGGATTATTTTAAATACTGTAGGTACCTAAATCACAAACGACTTCTTATTTATTATTCCGTAGCGCGTACGATGTTGCCAGGCGATCTAAATTTCTGAATATTAAAATACAGGTATGTACGTATATGGAAAACAATGTAATTTTTTTTTTGCAATCGGTTAACTTTAGAAAAAAATGGTATAGGATTTTTTGTTCTAAATTGTGTATTATATCCATACCTTAATGGAACGCACTATTTTTCGGGACACCCTATATTATTTAAAAAGCTGAATGTAATTAAAATTAATGTATTATGTGCATTTGAATCTCACTGTTTGAGTTAATTGTTTCTTCCTGTAGTGTCTATCCGTTAAGCCAGCCACTCACGGTACTGCGGTGTCGTTCGACAAAATCGTCGATGATATCAATTCTGCACAGTACTGCAGCAGGCAGGCCAGTCTCTCTGTGGTCAAATCGGAACGATTTTGTTGGATGCACTGTCACACACGATCAAATCTTTGTCAATTAGTCGAATTATTATGTATGGCCAGTTTTTGCAACTTAATGTCGCTTCTCGCATCCCTGACGCCATCGTTTCCTATCGTTCCAGTCTCCCTCGGAAAGCCTTTCCCACCTTTTTCTTGGCCTCTCAAAATTATTTTTTCCTGATGGTGATTTCCAAATCTTTAAAGGTATCTTCTCTTCGTTTAAAGGTTGTATGTGTTCATAGTTTCAATTCCAACTTCATAAACCCATTTTGGTAGTGGAAATCGAAATTTTAAAGTAAAATTGTGGTTTATTCCAAATAAAAATAGTAAGTTATATTTCTTACTGTTAAGGTTTTTATTCCATAAGAAATTGGATGTAGTACCGCTTTTGTCATATTTTTGTCATGGAATCGTTTCCCTTTTCAGGAACTTATTAAAAATTACGCAACGTAGTTACGTAATATGTTCTTGTGGTTGTATGTTTAATTAATTCGATAGGTAAATCACCTGGTCCTGGAGCTTTGTTGTGTTTCATTTGTTTTGAAGCAATTATTTGTATATCTTGCTATTTAACTTTAATGGTCTCTATTTCGTTAACACCAACGACGGCCGACGTCGCCCTCAGCGCTTAGTTCCACTACTATCGATGCGCACTGGGGATGGAGCACCGCCAAAAATATAAAACGCGTTAAACCAAAGAATATTGATCTGCTGTTCACTTGTTTATATAATATTCAGCGAATAATGTTCCACTTCATCGAAAGTGAAATTAATTCTCGTTTACTTCACTTATCTTCTTCTTCTTTACATGCCATCTCCGCGACGAAGGTTGGCAATCATCATTGCTATTCTAACTTTTGACACTACAGCCCGAAAGAGTTCAGTTGAGCATCCAAACCATTCTCTGAGATTTCTCAGCCAGGACATTTTTTCCTACCTATGCTGCGCCTTCCTTGAATCTTTCCCTGCATAATTAATTTTAGGAGTTCATATCTATCACCACTTGTTATATGACCCAAGTATTGAAAGTTTTCTTATTTTGATGGAATCCAGTATCTCCCTGCTGTTCTGTATTCTTGTTAGTACTTCCTCATTGGTTATTCTGTCTGTCTAGGAGATTCTCAGCATTCTTCGATATGTCCACATTTCAAATGCCAAAATTCCAATCTATTGAAACATTGTTTATTAAGAGTCCATATCTCCACACCATACAAAAGAACAGAAAATACATAATATTTTAGTACTCGCTATTTAGGCTGAGGTCTCTACTACATAATATTTGTTTTATATTAGTGAATGCACTTCTAGCCTTTTCTATTCTAATTCTAATTTCTTTGGTATAATCGTTTGTTTCACTAATGTTTGTCCCTAAATAGTTCTGAACTCGTTCTATCGTCTTATTATTTACGTGTATATTGATGTTTCTAATATTTTTCTTTGATATAATCATGAATTTTGTTTTCTTTATGTTTAGTGACAGACCAAATTCTTCACTCGTTGCAACAACCTTATCTAAAATTCTTTGTAGATCTGTAATAGTTTCTGCTACAGTCGAACCCGCTTAATAGAATACCTGTTATAGGAATATCCCTCTTTAAGGAATAGAAATTTGAGGTCCCGAAACGTTTCTACTAGCCACCAATGGTCGGTTATTAGAATATCCCGGTTATAAGAATACTTTTGCTTGGCACGAAGGCTATTCCAATAAGCGGGTTAGACTGTATTAGTATTGTGTCTTCAGCGTATCTAATTTCACATATGGGTAGGCCATTTATTTTTATGCCTGCTACTTCATCTTCTAATGCTTTTTTGAATATTTCTTCTGAGTATGCATTAAACAGTGATGGCGACAAGACACAGCCCTGTCTAACGCCTCTTTTGATTTTTATTTTATTGGTGTTTAAATTATTTATTCTTATGATAGCTTCTTGTTTATAATACAGATTATTTATTATTCTTATATCCGGTGTGTCGACGTTCTTTGTTCTCAGTAGTTTGATTAATTTTTCACCGTATCGAACGCCTTGTTATAATCTAGGAAGCAGACATAGATGTCCTGGTTTACATCCACATTTACTGCAAATAATGCTCTGGTTCCTTGAGCATTTCTAAATCCGAACTGAGTTTGTCCAATGTCTTGTTCTAACTTTTTATATATTCTACGATGAATAATCTTTACAAATACTTTGAGTATGTGGCACATTAGACTGATGGTACGGTGTTCGCAACATTGGCTGGCATTTCTGTTTTCCGGTATAGTCATGAATGTTGATAGAAGCCATTCTTTAGGTGACAATTACATGTCGGCAATATTACATGTCGGTTACAATGCAGTCGGCTATAATTTGCAATATTTCTGTCGGTATTTCATCCGGTCCTACAGATTTCCCAGTTTTCATTTCTTTAATGGTGTGTTTTACTTCACTTTCTGTTATTTCTGGTCCAGTAACTTCACTTATATACCAATCCAATTTTCCGCATGTTACTTATTACAATGAGCTTTTGTCCACATGTAGTGGATTAATAATTATGTTTAACTGGAAATTTCAAATACAGTGCAACGACGCGCCGGTAGTACGACGACGCCGGCATCTAACACAGTTTCAGCAAAATAATTGGGTTCGATGGAATTGCTGTGTAATGCAATAAACTTTCTACTGAATTTCTCGAGGATAGACTGTAATTTTGTGCAATCTAACAATTATTAGCATTGTACGGGGTTTATTCATCAGGGAACAACCGTTGGTATTTTCTTCTTCAATAAGCCGCCGCGCCGCGCTATTTCAATTTAAACTTAGCATTTTTTGAGGTTAATACTCTTTCACATATTGTTTTCATCCATTTTACAACATTAAAATGCAAAAACCTTCAATTATCCATGGCTGTCTGTCCGTCTCCTCTGTTATTGGAACAGATAAAATGACAAATGAGCTGTCTCATGAAAGCTTATAACTTATAACCCAAAGATGGTATTAAAGGTGAGAAATTTGACCTATGACTTCAGGTTTAAAAGTTGCAACCGGAAGTACAGTTTTAAAGTAGCCGAAATAATACAATCTATGTATTAGTCGACGCCTATGGGGCCGTTCAAGTATTACGTAACGCAGGTGGGGGGGGGGGAGGGGGTCAAAAATCTTCAAAAATTGCGTTACGCAATAGTTAAATGCCCATTAGAGTGCGTTACGTAGGGGGGAGGGGTTCAAAAATCTTAAAAAATCGCGTTACGTAATACTTGAACGCTCCCTATTAGCAGGACAAGAACAAATATATACCTACATCTAGGTTTTATACCACTTTCGGTTAAAAAGTAACCGGAAGTGACATTATAGTCGCAGAACTAGTACATGTGATCAGTGGCGGCTCGTGATTTTTACAATAGGGGAGGCTATACCTAACTGTAAAATATCTAGACAAATTTGCACTAGCAAAAAAATGCGCCAAAAGATGTAATTTAAGGCCCCATCTTTTGACCATTTTTTATTTACATTTCATAATATCATCCTAATTCATAGTTTCATGATATCATTTTAAAAATAGTTAGTCTAATAGTAAAAGTTTAATACCAAAGTTTGTGTCGTTTATTTGTTAACAATTCCATCTATTTGTAAATAGATACCTATGCATATCAAAATAAATACAGATTTGAAGTTTTGCAGTCCATACATAATGAAGCTTCAAATTTTTTAAGATACTCAACTGAATTTTTTTAATTCTAAACGCGGCCTACTGCGAATTCAAAAACACGATAAATTACCGATATTTTGCTTTGAGTTAGAGATATCGGAAAAAGTTATTTGAGCAAGTTGTTCCAAATATTATTATAACCCCACATACCAAATTTCATAACAAAATTCGCACTTTTAGATTTTTCATTATTTTTACCCAGGACCCTAAAATTCGTTGTCCCGAGACGCACCCAACCACCCAACGGAGCTGAGAATCTACTCTGCCTCCCTTGGTATATCTCCGGGCAGCGTGTGATGGCGCCGTAGATGCCACTGTTAGGAGACCGGGCCTCCTTAAACGCCTGCTGCGCTGCACGGAGCATTAGCAAGGGAGAATGCTGGGCTTCTCGGCTCCGTTCGTGCATCTCGGGATAACCCAGGGTCCTGCCTACAATAATATGTAATAAAACTGATATGAGACGCGATCATGCGTTCTAATGCTAATGCGTAATGCTCCGTACGTATGGATAATTAGTGATAATATGGAATTTACACGTTGTATAATAGTGAGAGTAATTGTTGTTTTCGCGATTCATGATAAACAAAACAGTATAGAGTGTGTAAAAAATTTATGGGGAGGCTGAGCCTCCCTTGCCTCCTCTGACGAGCCGCCACTGCATGTGATATATCAATCGACGCATATTGAAAAGTCGAGCTCGAATATTTAGTTCCGGTTTTGATGTCATTTCCGTTTAAAAAATATAACGTTGGGCAAAAATGACCCAAAATTACTGAAATCGTTTCCACGTAAAGTTACACGAAGACTGACGAAGAGTTCAAATACCGACTCCCATCTCTACTTCCGGTCAGGTTGTGTGCAAACCTTGGACTTGCAAAGTCCAATTGCTTGTTTTTAATATTAACAACTTAAAAATTAATTTCGGAATTTTTAGCTTCTAGGTATTCCTTGAGTTTGTTTGAAATCATTAGTTACAATGTTTATTTGAAAGTGAGTAGAAGGCAATATTTTTTTACATACTATACATTTGTACAATCATTAGTGCACTTGTTTCGTGATTAAAATATACAAATTGCATTAAACGATTTTTTAAACAGTATGAATTTTAAAGTGTACATACATATTATTGTAACATCCTTATACATAGTGTGTTAATTGTTGAATTACGCAAAGAAGTTACAAAATATAAAAGTTATATTGCAGCAGTCATGACTCAAATGCCGAGAACAAATAAGTAAACAAATAAGTAGATGACATCTTTGTACTCTAACCACTTGAGTGGGAAATAATTATTAGGATACATTCGTGGGACATCCGTATTTGATTTTGTATTCAGTCCCGATGTCTGATGAGGCCACGGGAGGCCGAAATGACGTCATAGCACTGTGTTGATTGCCAGTTCAAACACGGCAGATTGACGAATTGTGCTTCTAAGCCATATACTGGCTTAGAGATAGCAAGATTTTGCAAGAAGATGAAAACTTTTACACATTTCGTATAGGGCAAAGGACACAAAACGATATTATTAAATTTTTTCGTTCGTGGCCATTAAAGTTGATGGCGCCTTTGTACACTAACCACTTGGGTGGGGAACAATTACGAGACATGCCTTGGCCTTCCGTGTTTGACATTGTGTTCAGTTGAGCATTTTTTGAAAGTTCCCAAAAATAAAATGCGTATGCTATTCTGCTCCGGATTCGTTAAGGAACCACTCCGAGAACAAACCCAATTGGTATAATATGTATATTTCAACAATTAGCACACTAAGGAAAAATAAATGTTAATAATGACAGCACAAAAAGAAAAATTAATAAGCAGAAAACTAAAGACGTGAGCGTTCAAAGCCAGTTTGTTAAAAAAAGATTTAGAATTAACGAATAATATATTACAAACTTACTTTGTACTACCTTTCTTACAGATAATTTGGCGAAAAGCATTACCAAGTAAAAAAATATAAATAATAATGTAGGTATCCTCGGAAACGCCACCAAAGTAGGAATTTAACCTCATGTTTAAGTACATACGCTATATTTTTGAAGATTACGGATTATAGATTCTTCTCATAGTGATGGAGCACTGCTCTCATAAATAAACCTCCTCATTTGCTTGTTCCAATTCCAAGCAACTTTAAAACACCATATAAATATAATAAATCATTGGAGTTAATATTGCTCTAAAGAATTTCCAGATCAAAAGTTACTAGTTTTATGTAACCAAACATGGCTTGGTGAGAGAATCTATAAGTGCATATCCAGGCGTGGTCAAAATCCGATAACCAAGTATCATGAAGATGGTAATCTAATACCCAAATCGATATAAAAATGCTTCAAAAAATAAATACGATCTAGGCATAGTAAAAAAAGTAGTTGATCAGTGGATTTTTAAAGTGAAATACTGGGAGAATCAATGAGGATTTAGTAATTTACATTTTTTAAAGAACCATAAAACACAGATATATTATAGCTGAAAGTATTGAAGGCTTTGAGAAATAATTGACGCTGTAATGAAAGATGGAGACAAATATTTAAGAACTAATAATAAATAGTTAGGGCACATATTACGAGGAGAACGGTACATTTTTCAGTATCTGGTACTCGAAGGAAAGATAGAGGGTTAGAGAGGTCTGGAACGTAAAAAGATGTCATGGCTGCGTAAATATTCGCCACTGACAGATGACAAAGAAAAACAGTATAATTTAATCCCGACTCTCTAACATCTCACCTCACAAGACAATACACGGTGGAGGCCTATGTAGAAATGCATGGTACCTTAAGAAAAAGAAAAATAAATCTAGAGAACAAAAATATAAGTGCGAACACAAGTAATCTAAATCTTCAGAATGGTATATTTGTATAAGTATAGATACAGGCAATGGAATAAAATCGATTAGTAAGATCGATTCTACAGAAAGCAATGATGATATTCTTAAACCATCCAGAAAAGTCGAGTATAGCAAGCCAAGATGATGCAAACAGCAAAAGAAGCAGGAATTAACACCAACATCGGAAAATAATTTGAAACCTTTACTGAAATCAGAGGGAAAATCTAAGAGTTGAAGATGAACACACCGACTATGTGAAAATCATGCGTGGAATAAAGCAAGGGTGTTTTTTTGTCTCCTCTAATCCTCAATATCGATTCTGAAAGAATATTCATCGAAGCTTTGCACGAAACTGAAAAAGCTATTATATTAAACGGGTGCCGTTTAAACAACATCAGATATTCAGATGACACCATGGTCATTGCGGACAACCTAGAAGACCTACAAGTCCTTATGAACAAAATCACGCATTACAATCCACAATACGGACTCGATATAAACGTTATGAAAACTTATGATCATTAGCAAGAAAAAAATAACAGAAGGTCAACCAAACCCCTATCTACCTCGGCACAATAATAAATGAAGAACGGACCAACAACCATTAGATAAAAGCGTGCATCGGAAAAGCTAGATACACCTTCAATTGGACGGAGGCCTTCTTCAAGAGCTACAACCACTCTCTTGGTATAAAAGTAAGACTGCAGCGATGCTACGCACCCTCTGTTCTTTTTTGTGTTGAATCGTGCACTTTCAACGAATATGTGTGCAGAAAATTGGTCCAGTAAGAAGAACATCCTGGTTGAAGAACCTCAGAACCTGGTTCAACACAACAAACGTGCAGGTTTTCGCGCAGCTGCAGATATAACAATAATAAAGAGTACAATATACAGGGTGTTTCATTAATAATTGTCCATATAGTAACTGGAGAAACCTTAGCACAAAATACGAAGATTTAACCTAAAACACTTAAATAAAATGTGGTTCCTTACTGAGTTACAGGGTGTTTTATCTAAAAATTTAAAAAGTATTTTTGCTCAGCATTTTAAATCTATTCGACTTATCCTTTTTATACTTGACAGGAAGTATAGGTACTGTACAAACTACTAAATTATGTTAAACAAACGTTTATGGCTATTACCAGAGGCGTACGACGGGGGAAAGTGAATGGTTGACCCTTTCCAAATTCTACGCCACTGGCGAAATTGCTATTTTAGTTAAATTTTTGGATTCTCCAATACTTTCCATGAAAATAATATACTCTTCATTCGTAACGATAAAGTCATTAGTTTTCGAGATATTTGAAGTTAAAAATGAAACGACACGGTTATTTTGATCAGTGTATTGTGTCGCTTCATTTTTAATTTCAAATATCTCGAAAACTAATCAATTTATCGTTACGAATGAACAGTATATTATTTACATAAAAACTATTGCAAAATCAAAAAATTACACTAAAATAACAATTTCGTCAGTGGCGTAGAATTTGGGAAGGGTCAACCAGCCACTATCCCCTGTCGTACGCCTCTGGTAGTAGCTAGAAACGTTTATTTATCTTAATTTAGTAGGGTGTACAGTACCTACACTTTCTGCCAAGTATGATAAGGATACGCCAAATAGTTTTAAAGTACTGGATACAAATAATTTCTAAATTTTAATCATATGAATCATATTATAAATTAATCAAAATAACTGTGCAGTTTCATATTTAACTTTAAATATTTTGAAAACTAATGACTTTATCGTTACCAATGAAGAGTATATTATTTACGTAGAAAGTATTGTAGAATCTAAAAATGGCACTAAAATAGTAATTCCTCCAGTGGCGTAGAATTTGAGAAGGGTCAACCATTCACCATCCCCTGTCGTACGCCTCTGATAGTAGCTAGAAACGTTTGTTTATCATAATTTAGTAGAGTGTCTAGTAGTCGCACTTTCTGCCAAGTATGAAAACGATACGTCGCATAGTTTTAAAATGCTAAGCAAAAATAGTATTTAAATTTTTAGATAAAACACCCTGTAACTCATTAAGGAGCCACATTTTATTTAAGTGTTTTAGGTTAAATCTTCGTATTTTGCGATAAGGTTTCTCCAGTTACTATATGGACAATTATTAATGAAACACCCTGTATAAATATGTATAGCGAATCTTGGATTACAGAAAATTTAGACCAGACTACGGAAATTAGATCTAAACATGAAATTACACGAAACACTTAGGCACTAAAGTTCAAGAAAGAGGAAATTTATATAATACTGCGCATAAGCTTATCTGAAGCATAAATTATGGTTAGAGCAAAGGCAGTGTACGGATATAATATCTTTCTAATAACTACAAAACATAATATAGTCATATCTACTTCTGTAGGACGCTAAACATTAAGCAAATATTTTTTGCAACTGTGTAATAAACTTTCTCAATTTGACGCTCACGTCTAAAGAAATGAAAAAGTTTTTGTGTTAATATGCACCTCAGTCTCTCCCTCCGAATCATGGAAACTCTTCCAACCTT
Organism: Diabrotica virgifera virgifera; assembly: GCF_917563875.1. Taxonomy (NCBI): domain Eukaryota; kingdom Metazoa; phylum Arthropoda; class Insecta; order Coleoptera; family Chrysomelidae; genus Diabrotica; species Diabrotica virgifera. The sequence goes on from NC_065448.1 coordinate 41,625,871, forward strand.
CACCATCGTCCGAGTACTCGATAATGTATTCAGTAACGAACTCATGAGAGCCTCCACCTCGGCCCTGAGTCGCGATGAATCTGATCTCGTACCTGTAGCCCAGATCGAGGGTTAGTTTTTCGAAATAAGTACTTTCTCTGGGACTCCAAGCCGATCCACCTGTTTGCCGAAAAGTGGCAGAAAACGAATTGTTAGTAATAGAGTTATCGTGAGAAAAACGTTAGTAGGTTAAAAGTCTTTTCTTTTTAGTCAAAAAGTAAACTGAATGGTTTTAATTTTATTTGTGGTTAGAATTTTAAAAAAGATACAGATAAAATATTTGGTCCATAATTTTCCGAGTAACAATACATTCATGATACATTGGACTTAATTAAATAGGTAAAATGCTTTGACAAATTTTCACCGTAGTAGTGATAAATCAAACCAAAGCAGTAATGGTAAATCAAATAAAATCAAGTAGATTTATTTCTCGATGTACTTTTTCATTAGGCCAATACACTTTGTTATGGATAAATTCTCTTATTCCTGACACACCTTTGGCAGACCCAGGGCCGTGCCGTGCTATAATGCGGTGAGGCAGTCGCATCAGGCGGCATCACAAGTGGGGCGGCTTAATCAGTAAAAACCATTCAATAATTAAAAATATATATAGGATCAAGTGTCAACCGAAAGTATAAATATTATATAAGTACATACATACAACGCTTATCTTTTTCTATAAGTTCTTTGTTATTCCAACATTGAGGTATACGATTTATAAATTTATGTTTTTACAGCAATGTTGTGTCTAAGCAAAAAAATGAAGTTACAGACAATCTGGCTATGACCAAATGAAAATTACTGCAAATGAAATTGCAGAATATCTTGATATAAGTTGATATCTTGATATAAGTTGATTACGAAAAGTCTGTGGATGAACAGTGGAAGATAAATTTAAAATAAATTTTTCATTTATATTTTAGATGAACTAAAAAATTTAGAACTCATTTCAATATAGTCCTCACTAACTGCTACTTTAGCCTAGGTACACCAATCTGATTGACGAGTTTGCCAAAATTAAAGTCAGAAGGGTAAAATTGTAATTTTTGTAAATGTTGTTTAATGTTAATATTTTGAAATTAAAAATCACACTAAATTTTTATTTTTCAACCCTGTAACTTATTAAAATAAACATGAAGTTTTCAGGGACTTTTGGCCTCGGTAATAACGTAATCTTTCATTCTGCATTTAAATTTTTCAAAAATACTTATTGGTTTTCTCAGGATTCGAATTTTTCTCATTTAAAAAGCATTGGAGCCGAAATTTTGCGCCTACCCCCTCAAGAGGCGGCATTTTGAATACTTGCATCATATTGAAAAGATGTACCGCACGGCCCTGGGCAGACCCATCGAAAGGCAAAACGAAGCTAAATACCTAGGAGTCATAATGGATCAAGGTCTAATCTTCTCGCCAAATGTTAACGCGACAGTCCAGAAAACAGCAACGGCCAGCGCCGCAATAAGAGAACCCACGAGAAGAAGAAAATTAGCTAAGAAAAGAGAATTAAAACTGATAAACAGCATCCTACTACCAACAATTATATGCATCTCTCGCATGGGTACACATAAGGCATTGCAACAAAAAGAAGATACAAGCAGCCAACAAGAGCCTTAGAGAAGCTGAAAATGTGCTCAGATACGTTGCCGAACGTTTCCTGTTCAAAGACATAAAACAAATAAGGGTACTGGATATGATAAGGGGACTGAAAGAAAAACTAAAAAATACCAGATTTGTTGAAAAAGGTATATTTTAAAATACCCTAAATAAGGGTCACAATAAGACAAAACGTTTTCGGATTAAGAAATCCATCATCAGTGTTCTAAAAGCCCTAAAATTAAGTATAACCTAATTAATTGAGAAAAAGTTAAAAAACTGACAGGTTTTAAAAAACAAGAGGCCATACTTACAAAAAATAGCATGCCTGAGCCACCAAAATGTGTTGGGTAAAAACCCTTTAAATGTAAACGATTATGTTATGTTACATCTTATATATAAAAATCATTTGCTGTGCGTTAGTCTCGCTAAAACTCGAGAATGGCTGGACCGATGTGGCTAATTTTGATGTTGAATTATTTGTGGAAGTTCAGGGAAGGTTTATGCGGTTTTATATTGTCATTTTAGTAGCCACCAAAATTTTTACAGCTATATGTATAAAATGCTCTTTTTACAGTGTTTGTTGCCATACTCCTTCGAAACGACTTGACCGATTTTTATGAGAGTTTGCAAATATACTCGACCGGAGTGGGAGTAGGTTTTTATCTATATTTCTTACCCGTGCGTCTTAAGGGGGGTTGCCCCCCTTATATTTATTTCTATTTTTTCAGACAAACTCTTTTTTTTTAATTTCATATGATGTGGAACGTAAAGATACATACAACCCTAAATTTTCACTTTTCTATCACTAACCGTTATTTTTTAATGGCCATTTAAATATTTTACATCTATATAAACAAAAGAAAGTCGTGACAGTTATTAACACATAACTCGAGAACGACTGAATAGATTTTTATGAAATTTTCCACGTATATTCGACCGGACCGAGAATAGGTTGTTATGTATTTTTCATATCCGTACGTCGTAACGGGGGCTGCCCCCCTAATATATTTTTTTATTTTTTTGGTCAAACTGTTTTTTCTTAATTTTGTGTGACGTGGAAGGCAAAGGTAAATACAACCCTAAATTTTCTCTTTTCTATCTTCGACCATTATTTTTTAATAGCCATTTAAAGTTTTGCATCTTATATATAAAAATCATTTGCTGTGCGTTAGTCTCGCTAAAACTCGAGAATGGCTGGACCGATGTGGCTAATTTTGATGTTGAATTATTTGTGGAAGTTCAGGGAAGGTTTATGCGGTTTTATATTGTCATTTTAGTAGCCACCAAAATTTTTACAGCTATATGTATAAAATGCTCTTTTTACAGTGTTTGTTGCCATACTCCTCCGAAACGACTTGACCGATTTTTATGAAATTTGGAAGCTATGTTCGACCGGACTGGGAGTTGGTTTATGTCTATATTATATACCTCTACATCATAAGGGGGTTGCGTGTGACGTCATAACTCTCACAATAATGACGTCAGAAATACGAAATGAAGTAGGTGTATTCCTTGCTGAATTCCGAACAGAACCTTACTAAAATTTTTTTTCTAGCTCAATCGGTGTCCAAAATACAATATCTTAAGCCTTAGAAATATTCTGAAGACAGAAGAAGAACGAGCAACAAATTTCATCGAAGAAAAGTGCAACTGTTAACTTTTGGACTTAATTTGGGCAAAATATGAATTTCTTAATTTTTCGAAACTTTCAAAAAATATCTCTACCGAACTTTTCTGACGAACGGCAAGCAGAAGGAAAGTTCTGAGCACACGAAAAGAACAAGCAGCAAATTATAAAATTTTAATTAATTTTGTTTCATTTTATTAAATTTTAATTATTTTTATTAGATGCTATTTATTTTTTTAATTTCATTATTTTTTTAAATTTATTTATTATTTTTATTTAAGTTTATTCAGTTTTATTTATTTTTATTAACTTTTATCAAATTTTATGAAATTTTGTTTCATTTTATTTAATTATATTTAATTTTAATTTTATTTTATTTTGATTAATCAACACCTATATAGTTGGACAACCCCTAACCCAATTATAAATACAGGGTTGTTTTGAATGTAAATAAAATAAAGCTGTTATATTCATTAGAAGAAAAACAAATTTAAGATTGCAACTGTTGCACTGCAAACTTTTTCTAACCAAACTTTATTACTTCAGACATTATGTGTAATTAATTAAAAATAATAAAAACTCATTCACATCGAGCATTTTTTTGTTTATTAATTACGAATTCCTTTTGTTTATTTTAAGTTTATTGTTTACAAAAGTTTGTTCTTATCTATTGAGGCAGTACGAAGTCTGCCGGGTCAGCTAGTATTTATATAAAATTTAAATGATGTTCTAGATATGCCTGGATGTTACCCACGGCAACACAGGACTCTTCCCACGTGGTTGGAATTTTTTTTTGAGAAAAACCTCACATATTGGATTTCAATGGCCAACTGACCACTGAATTCAAGAGCAACCCAGAATGACGTTAAGAACTGTCAATGTAACCTAGTTGTATTATTATTTTAGCCACAACGTTTAAAGATTACTTTAATATTTGAGATAGAAAACAGTATCAAATTTACATATGTTGGAGAAGTTATTTGAAAATAGATGAAAAAATTCTTTAAAATAATCCATTAATTAAGTAATCAAATAGGAAAATAAAATGTTTACGTTACCAGAAGTTATGCAGTCAACAATACCAATTTTTTATCTCAAATATTAAAATAATCTTTAAACGTTGTGGCTGAAATAATAATAGAACTAGGTTACATTGACAGTTCTTAACGTCATTGTGGGTTGCTCTTGAATTCAGTTGTCAGTTGGCCATTGAAATACAATATGTGAGGTTTTCTCAAAAAAAAAATCCAACCACGTGGGAAGAGTCCTGTGTTGCCCTGGGTAACATCCAGGAATAACATAATCGTTTACATTTAAAGGGTTTTTACCCAACACATTTTGGTGGCTCAGGCATGCTATTTTTTGTAAGTATGGCCTCTTGTTTTTTAAAACCTCTGTCAATTTTTTAACTTTTTCTCAATTAGTGAAGTTATACTTAATTTTAGGGCTTTTAGAACATTGATGATGGATTTCTTAATCCGAAAACGTTTTGTCTTATTGTGACCCTTTTTTAGGGTATTTTAAAATATACCTTTTACAACAAATCTAGTATTTTTGTGATTTATGGTATACTGCCAGCTACAGGAAGTTTATTTTCCTCGTGGATTTTGAAAGAAAAACTCTAACCAAATTAGCTGAGCTTTAAGACCACCCAAACTGCATCCTGTATGATAGAACTGTGTGATGTGTACCATAGATGAATTCACAGAAGACTCAAACGGCAAATTATGCAAAAATATAATAAAGTCCAGATTATCGTAGCTCTATCGAAAGAAGACAACGCGCAAGCAATACGGTTCAATGATAAGCCACTAGAGATAGCGGGACTAAAACGCCTCACGCTGTTCTTCATAGTTCGGGGTATTCATCATTATGTACCCAGGGCTTCCACATGACAAGCATACTGGTTTAACACGTCTAGGCTCTGCGCAAATCTCACAGGCTGGGATATGATTGCTTGACACACCTTTGTGCTTTTTTTCTTTTCTCTTCGAGTACTTCAGTGGCTCAAGAAGATATGCGTAGTATTTTGCATTTTGTATAAACTATTTGGTCTTTTGTGTTCTTATTTTTACCACATCTGTTTTTTTTTATCTTGAAATGTCAAAAGAAAAGAAGTATGCAAGAAAAAACAGTCCAAAGAAATCGAAGAAGTTCTAGATGCCGTCGTCAAAGACAAGAGGGCTTATTGGCAACCTATGAAGGTTTTTTCTGAGTGACCACTTCTAGCAAAAAAATAATGATGAGGTACAATTTTATGAAATTCAATTGGTATGGTGTATATATTATATCGGTATGAAATTAACACGTTGCTGAATAACTTTTATCGGATTTAGCTTGGCTAAAACAGGTATGTGGACTATTATTTCATTTCAGTCTCATATGTATAAATCATACGACTCAATTTCTTGCCTCTGCTGACGACATTGGCATGTTCAGCAGGAGAGAACAAGCTTTTTGAAAACAATTTCACCGTCATGGCTGAAGGATCTAAGGAAGCTGGACTCCTTATTTAAGAAGAAAACAAAGGAGATGATGATGGGCAGGAATCTAGAACTTAATAAAAGTAATATTTTCTTTTGTCTAACGGCTTATTTAGGCATTTCGAGTTCCTAAAATGTTATTTGTATCCTGTGTTACTTTATGGATGTGAAACCTGGACCATGAAGGTCAATATGATGAACAAATTAGAAACCTTCGAGATGTGGTCATATCGTAGAAAGCTCAGAATATCGTGAGTTCAACAAATTTCAAACAGAGAAGTCTTAAACGGAGTAGGACAAGGCGAAGGTGACTTGATGAAGATGATAAAAAAGAGAAAACTAGCATTTAATAAGAGGTAGCAGATACTGGATACTGCAGTTAATACTCAACGGAAAGATCGACGGAAAAAGTGGAATTGGTAGGAAGAAATATTCATGGCTCCGAAATCTTCGTCAATGGAGTGGTTTATCGGCAGATGAATTGTTACATGCCGCGTCATGGAAGCTACCCACGTGTAAATCAAAGAAGAAGATATTTCGGCTCTTCCAGCTCTAATTACATCCTAAAGCATTGTTTGGAAGTTCACTCAGGATATAATTGAGAAATAGTACTGGCACACGGGCATCTGGCCTGAGAATCAGAAACAAAGCAAATCATAACTCTAGATAAGGAAGGCCCAACAGCTAATTGTAATAACTATAGACTATGTGTGATCTTCTACATCCTGCAACGTGGTTTAGTAAAACTTCATCAGTTGGCAAATAGCAGCTGAGCAGGATTGATTTGTGAAGGGCAGAGGAAAAGAGAACAAATCAAATCGAATTAATGTAAGAAACATCATAGAAAAAGCTAGAGAATATCAGGTCCCAATATTTATATTTTGTCGATTATACTGAGGCCTTTGACAATGTTATATGGGACGAATTGTGGAACAAACTGACGACAATGCTGTAGCTCAACACTTGACTCACTTTATTAGGTGACTAGATCAATATACTTCATAAAACTTCAATGGTTATAGAGAAGCGGTCTCTTAAGCGGAGACATCGTCAGGTTCTTTAACAAAATAAAGAATTCAGTAATATAAGTAATAAAATGCTCTAAACGTGTCCTCGGAATGCAACTCCTTCCAGTCATTGAAATGTATGTACCAATTTTCAATGATTTTTAGTAGTTTTGGTGGGAATATCCCATAACTTTACATCGTGGATTATTCGCGCAAAAAATACTAAATTGCATTAAGATGAAAAAAATAGCTTTAGAACAATATTTTCATGGATTTTCCCTCACGAGCTGCCGAAGGACCTGTGAATTTCATGAGTTTTCAGTGTAGCCAGCCACCTTAACTAATATCAAAGGTAATAGGTTTGTTTTAACTCGATACAAATCCGTTCTTGAACGGTTACGAGTATGCGCAGTAACGAAAAATGTGTTACAGCGCATAATTATTCGTTATTGCGCATGCGCATAAAAATTCAAGAACGGTTTTGTATCGAGTTAGAACAAACCTTTATTAAACCTGTATCTTTTTCAAATTCTAATCGCTGTAATGCAAAAATTTTTGTTTCTTAAATATCAAAACGTTTTCTTACATACTAAGTATTCAAAAATCTACTCAATCACCAATTTAGTTACAACATGCAGGTCAAAAGCCAAGCAATTATTATGTTATACAGATAAAAAATTATCATTATCATGCGAAATTATTATAAACGAACATATCGGTGTTATGACAATTGATTAAATGTAACTAATCGCTAAGTTATTTAAAGTTTTTATCACCATCCATCAACTAATAAAAATATTTGTTGATATTTTTGTAAATAGAATCAAGAAATAAATGTTTGTATAAATACAATATATAAATTGAAAATAGGATACTTAAAATTTTTTTATTTGAGTAATCTAGGATATGCAGCCAAGGTAGATTACTTTATTATCCGGAAACAGTTGTTACACAGAATAATTTAATACTAAAAATTAAGGGTAAATAGTACCAGCTATCTGATAGATTCATTACTATTCAGCTCAGCGGTGTGCTATGGTTGGAGGTGTGGAATTTCATAAACAAGGGATCTATCTGTTTTATGAAATGATCCCTTGTTTATGTAATTTCACACTTCCAACAATGGCATCCCGCTGATCTGAGTATTAATGAGTGTCTTGGTACGGGTATATCTGAAATTCCATTTTATTTCTGCAAACATTTAATTTTCCTGAAATACATGATGATACCTTTCTCTCCCTTTAAAATGTAAATGATAAAAGTACACTCGACCTTAATAGTTAATGGTCGAAACTTTTATGTAAATAATGTTTAATGAATGTTAGTGCTGTTGATGATTATTACCATAATGTCTCCCCCTGGTTCTTTGTAATCGGCATAATCCAACCCGTTGCTACCGTAACTGATACGGTACTCCATGACGTACTCGTTACTGTGGGGCCTACCCTGCGTCCATATCCTCGTCACGTTCATCACTTGGCCCAGATCGAATATCAGGTATTGGTCGAAATCGCTGTCGTGGGCACTCCAAGCATTGCCACCTTTTTTATTATTTTAGAATTTAAATTTTGAAATATTCCTAATATTATTTAATTATTTACTTAACGGACATCGCACACATCTTATGGAAAATATAATGTTACTTAATTGCAATAAAATTTACATGAATAGATTCGTCTCGAAAATATTTCATAGCCTTGCGCCAATTCTGAGTTTTGATTAGTAATGGCGTAAATTGTAATTAAAGTTTATGGAAATCACATTTTTTAAGTCCAGTGGCTATTGAAAACAGCTTAACACAGCGTGAGCTAAGACAATTAGAGGAACTATATACTTTGGTACAACTCCAAATTATAGCTACTTCATCTGCCTTCACAAATATTTATGAATTGGCGATTCCCAAAATATCTTCTCTCTTTTTAACTCACGTACATAACGATTTGATTTTAGATTTATTTATATCAATTTACGCCGTTATTAATCAAAATTCAGAGTTGGCGCAATGTTATGAAATGATTGTAATTTCGAGATGAATCTATTCAAGTAAATTTTATTTCATTTGATTGACATTATATTATTATTTTCCACAAGATGTGCGCGTTGTCTTTTAACCCATTCGCTGATTATTATCGAAGAGGATGGAACTCGGTTAGGAGCCATTTTGTTGAACGGCACCTGACTGAAATAACCATATCACGCGCTGGAGCGTGATCGGCAGCCAATGGGTTAACATATAACACAAGTATCCCTAAGCGTGAAATTAGTTGCCAATTTCTTAGTAAATGTAGTATGGTAATTGTCCAATTCAACTCATATTAAAACTGACTATCATTTGAAGACAGTAGGAATACTGCATTTTAAAAAACGGTGTAGGAAATGCAAATAATTGTAAAAAATATTCTAATATGATCAATAAAAAATATTTGATCACTTCAATATGCTAAAGAAAAACTAAAGATCTATTAAGATTATTGTTTGGCTCTAGATTTGATATACCTTCTGGTGACCACACGTGCGGTGTTTAAAAGAGGTAGTGATGCGCAATATATGACACGACATTGCTTGCGCTATTAGGAATAGTCTGGTTTTAGAGCTATTGAACCACTTTCTCAGGTTTTGAAGCCCAGATATTCTTCTTCTCCCTGGTCCTTTTTTCCAAATACGTTGCCCTGAAGAATGAGTTGCAACAAGATATATTTCTGTTTCTTCATCATCATGATGAAGCCCTGATGAATCTGTGATGTAGCCCTTTTTAGGGATTTTAAATATATAACTTTTGTAAAGGATTTTATTGTTTTTTGTATTATATGGTATACAGCCAACTACAGGAAAACTTTTTCCTTGTGGATTATCTATATATTTTGTATATTCTTACATTTCTTGCTACGTTTCCAAAAATATTTTTATGAACGTATTTGTTACATAAAAAACTGTAGAATGGTATAAAACCATTACCAGGAAACAACAAATCACTAAATTATATATTTGTTATTATCATGAACAATAAAATGGCAGACAATATAAGGAAACTACACAACTAGTTTTCCGAAGGATATAACAGATTTCACCTTGTAGATATATAATCCTAAAAACCTACATATTTTATGAAACATTTAATGACTTATAAGTCATAAACGTAAACTGAATAAGACAATAAACCAGTAGTGAAAGGGTACCCTATAAAATCGAATCAATCAATAAAAAACTAATAAAAAATTAACATTTGATTTGATACCACTAGAGCAAATCTTAATATTATATGAGATTTTATTATTCGCAGTTTCCTATATCACAATTAAATCAGTCTTAACATGCATTGAATTGAGTTTGTACACCTAGCGTTCATTCTTTATTTTCTGATCCCTTTATGTTACTTAAAGTAACTGTACCAAAATCAAGACATGTGTCCTTACTATGAGGAAAAGATATCTTAGCATATGGGTATACCCACTATAATGCCGGCAATGAATATGTTAATATTGTATTTCAAAGTGAAACCACCCAACAATAATCTCTTCAGGAAATGCTGTGAGTGAAGGGATCAAGTAACCTATATTGTTGGAGTTCAGTTACCTTAACACAGCGTTGCCGGATATGTAGATGTTTGTAAACATAAACAGGACACAGGAAAATAAAAATGTAACCTAATGTTTTCCATAGCTTGTACCAATGGTATGATATAAACTATAGGAAGCATTCCATAGCTTGTACCAATGGTATGATATAAACTATAGAAAGCATTAGGTATACTTCTTGTTATAAAGTATAAAGGATCATACATTAACAATCACTGGAAAATTCTATGATGACAAATGACAATGGCTTTGTTGATTGGGTTAATTTCTAATTATAACTAAAAAAACAACAAATATAATTTTTAATTACAACTTCGTATATCGTGGGACTTCAGAAATGGAAATAACTTGGCAACGCTGTCGTGGACGAAAAACAAGAAAAATCTAATCAGATTTCACTTATTTTAACTGTATTATTGATCAAACGATATTGATAAAACATAAAAAATCGCAAAACATTACACAACATCATGCAAACCAATAAATACAGCTACACGGGGAATTTGATTAATGTATTCCTAAACATTTCCACCAAAAAACCTGAATTAATGCTTTTAGGTTGGATGATACTCAAATCTATTAATTTCTATTTTACGTTTGGACGAAAATTCATCTATTTAGTTAAACTAATTATGCAGATCTTTATAAAAAAAGGTTGTTTGACAATTTTTAACGAGGAATATGAAATATTTTGTATAAATATAACTCACGCTGACATATTTATTCTTCTTGTTGAGGTTAACTTGTTATCTTCAATTCAAAATTTAGAGGCTTTTTAACGTTTCTATCAAATATTGAAACTCAAGTAACAGGCTACTCCACAATCCAGATACCTACCATGGCAAAATGCACCAATAAAGCAGATCCCTAACAAGGGCGGATCCAGGACCGATTTTCGGGAGAGGCCATAAACTTTTTTTGATGGGGGATACCCGGGAGTCTGGAGGAATTTTTTTTAAAATCAGGGTTAAAATAGTGAGTTTTAAGGCACTTCTTTTCACATATTTTTGAGTGCCTTAAAAATATTTGTGTTACAAACGTCAAGCACCTTTGTTACTTAATTTGGTAATAGAAGAATGTTTGTCTGTGTATCACCAATGTCCATGAAACTGTTCAACTGCTTTCTTCAAAGGTTTTAATAGTTCCCCTTCTTTTTCTCCTTAGGAATCAGCTAGGAGTGTGGAAATAATGCCCCGTAGCCGCAAACAACTCAGAGAGGTGACATGTAGTCTTGACGTTAAATCGGTACAACATTGTCTAGAAGAAGTATGTATGTAAACTGTACGTCTGTAATATTTTTCTGGACCACATGGATGATTGGCTCTCTTAGTCTGTGTACCCACAAATCTAGATAACTTAACTTTAACGTCCAATTCGTCTGCCAATTCTTTAACTTCGGTAAAGATCTTACTAACATTTTCTTCGCAGTTAGATCTTCTGTCTTTCAAAGTCAACATGGTATTGGAAACAGCCTCAGTCGCCGGGTTAGAATCAAGAGATTTTGTTTATAGAAGTCGGCTTAGGGGCCGTCCATTAATCACGTGAGGCTCGAAAGGGGGGGAGGGGGTTTATAAAAAATCACGAAATGTCTCAATCCACGTGATATACGTGGTCTTAAACCTCAAAATGGATCACCAATGGGGAGGGGGGGTTAAAGAATGCTCAAAAAACCTCACGTGATTAATGGACGGCCCCTTAGTGGTAATATTAATTTTAGTATGTCACTCAGTGAAATCATTGACTCTAGAAACTCAGATGTGCATGCATAAAGATTAAGCAACGTTAATACAAGTGTAGCAGCCTTGGATCTTTCCATGATCATGTTGAGATAGATGTTAGTGCTTCAGTTATATGTAAAATGCCAGATCTGAACTGGATTTCGCTTTCATGGCGCTCAACCCATCTTGTACGCATAACCTTGTTAAATTTTGTCGGAGTTTAACTTCAGTTCTCTTGGTTGACATGTTAAAAAATTACTGACTTCATTGTTCCCACCATGTTTCTGATGAACGATACATTAATAGGAGTTGAAAGGAAATTGTTTAAAATATGATTCAGGCAAGGACATCTAACCAGTGGCGGATCTAGACATTTGCCTTGGGAGAGGAAATTTGTTTAAGACGGGAAATTCCAATGAAACATCAACCAAGACATAAAAAGATAAACCCAAACTACATAAAAGACACAAACAATAACTTATATGTATTAAGTTCCCTTAATTTTACTAACTAGCATATTTATTGAATGGAATTGGTCTGTCTGTGGTTTGAGATGCATGTCAGCTAATATATTTTTATGTGCAACAATTTTTTTTCTATAATTTTGGGCCTTGTCAGGCGGGGATTTTCCCTTTTTCCCTCTCCGTAGATCCGCCACTGCATCTAACTGCATTTATTGCGACCCTTTTTATTTCTGTTATTGCACCGTCCGTTTCAGAACTCATTACTCTACAACTGTCAGTACAGATTTCTACCTATATCTGCAGATCCAAGTGCAGTTCTTTCAACAAGTTTAACGCTTTTTTTCCCAATTCTTCTCCTGTCAGGCCTTGTTCTTTCCCTCTTTCTTGATTTTCACTAATTATTTTTATATTCTCATCATAAGCGTCAATGGACTTGACAAATCTTCACGAATGTTGTTATTGTGTATCTATGTATCTCAAATTTAGGGAAAGCTGTTCCACGTGGGATGTGTCAGTCCTTTCGTCAAATATGACTGAGTAATAATTTGCACTTTGAACCTGATTCGTTGTGAACGTGGCAAACGGAATATGCGTTTGAAACTAGAAACATTTGAACTGCAAATAGTAAATATTTAAATTTATATTTTTTTAAATTCTCGGAGGGCCATGGCCCCCTCTCTGGATCCGCCCTTGATCCCTAATTTATAGGTTAATCTAAAATTGTAATTCATTGTATCTATCTACAGAGAGAGTCTAATTTGGAATAAATTAAATATCTCAAATACTAATTGTTTTTTTGAAAATTGCTCAGACCCGTCGATTAGTATTTCAAATTTTCCTTTTTTACATACAATAATAATGTATACAGGGTGTCCCAATTTACAGATATGACGTCATCGTTGATTTTCTTAAATGGCAACACTGTCATTTTGATAGCTATTTCGATAGGGTGTGTAAAGTTATACATCACTGCAAAATATCAAATTTTTATTCTCTACCATTTACAAGATAATAAAAAATAACAAAGTTATGTCTGTAATTTGGAATAAATTCAATAATTCAAATACTAATTGTTTTTTTGAAAATGCTCAGACCCGTCAATTAGTATTTCAAATTGTCATTTTTTACATAAAATAATAATGTATACAGGGTGTCCCAATTTAGAGATATGACGGCATCGTTGATTTTTTTAAATGGCAACACTATCATTTTATTATTTTATATTATTTTATCAACAACAAATGACAGGGTGTGTAAAGTTTTACATAACTGCAAAATTTCAAAATTTTTATTCCCTACCATTTATAATATAATAAAAAATAACAGTTATGAAAAACAAGTAATCAAATAATAATGAAATTTAATTATTTCAATTAAGCAAATGCTCATAATATTGCCCACTGACAATTTGACAATAATTGAGGGCAACATTATGAGCATTTGCCTAATTGAAATAATTAAATTCAATTATTTGATTACTTGTTTATTATTACTTTGTTATTTTTTATTATCTTGTATATGGTAGGGAATAAAAATTTGAAATTTTGCAGTAATGCTGCATGCATAACTTTACACACCCTATCAAAATAGCTATCAAAATAACAGTGTTGCCATTTAAGAAAATCAACGATGACGTCAAATCTCTAAATTGGGACACCCTGTATACATTATTATTATATGTCAAACATGACAAATTGAAATACAAATCGACGGGTCTAAGCATTTTTCAAAAAAAAACAAATAGTATTTGAATTATTGAATTTATTCCAAATTACAGACATAACTTTGTTATTTTTTATTATCTTGTATATGGTAGGGAATAAAAATTTGAAATTTTGCAGTTATGTATAACTTTACACACCCAATCAAAATGGCTATCAAAATGACAGTGTTGCCATTTAAGAAAATCAACGATGACGTCATATCACTAAATTGGAACACCCTGTATACATTATTATTGTATGTCAAAAAGGACAATTTGAAATACTATTCGACTGGCCTGAGCAATTTTCAAAAAAACAATTAGTATTTGAGATATTGAATTTATTCCAAATTACAGACTGTCTCTGTATATCAGCTTCATGTGCTCATTGCTTCCCATAAACATCTTCTAATTTGATTGATTCCTATCTGTTTCTTGCTATATTTATCTTCGGCCTGCGGGTTTTTTGAAGTTGTCTGTCCATTGCATTTGTGGTCTTCATTCTCTTTTATGCTGGATATCACGTAGTATATTTCGTTCGGATTTTTCTATTAGAACTCATCCAGGTCACAAGAAAATCACGTATTACAGTCAACAATATGGACTAATTAACACATAAAGAAGACAAAGCTCATGATAATTAGCAAGATAAACATAACCCAAACCCAGTAGAAAGAGTGAGGCACTACAATTACTTCGGCACCATACTAAATGAATAAGGGGCCAATAACCATGAGATAAGAGCGCGTATCAGAGAAGCTAGATCCACCTTCAACCGTATGGGGTTCCTCTTCAAGAGCCACAACCACTCTCTTCGTATAACGATAAGAATGTTGCGATACTAAATCTCTGTTCTTTTTTATGTCGTTGAATGGTAGAAATTGAACGAAGATACATGCAGAAGATTGGAAGCATTTGAGGTGTGGCTATAGGAAAATACTTAAGATCCCGTGGACTGATCAAGTCACAAATGAGGGAGCTCTCAGAAGAATGAAGAAAACCCTAGAGGTACTGACCACCATCAAATCTCCAAAGCTATAATATTTCAGACACATTATGCGAAATGAATCCAAATTAAATGATATGCCCTTCTACAAGCCATTCTGCAAGGAAAAATATTTGGAAAGCCAGATCCAGGAAGAACATCCCGGTTAAAGAACCTCAGACGTTATTCGAGTTCTTCTACTGTACTTACCAGGTCAAGACTGATGCCATTCAGGTTTGGAGGACCTAATATATCTCTCTATTTAAACAGCCTCAAAAATCCATATTTTTATAGAGGCCTCCTCTTCCTTCATCCATGTCTCTCTATCATAGACAGTTTGCAACCATTTGGCGCCAGCATATTTTTCAGATCATCTTTTGAGACCACCTCATTTGTGGTCTCCCTCTTTTCCGTTTGTGGTTCCACGGTCTCCAATGTATACATATCTTATTCCATCTCCTGTTTTTTTGCCTTGGTATGTCCAGCGAATTTTCGTATGTCATTTCATGATGTCTAGCTATCACCAATTTACACCAGATTCGACTCTCCATGAGGAAGGTCTCTAGTTACTTGTGTCGATACTGTATCATTCAATAAAGTTGCGTATATCACACGGATCTCCAACGAGCCTGACTCATCTATTCCGAGTCAAATCGCCCTTGTAATCGCTTCGTAGGAGGTGTCGACGAATGTTCCCTCAATATCGAGAAATGTATCTAGCACCACCTCTTGGCTTTCCAGAACATACTCCACATTCTGTCAGAGGTGATGCAAGATGCAGTGCTGTTACCGTAGAGAATTCTGATTTATGCGCATATTTTCGCTGATGTATCGAATTTTCAACCAATACACCATCCCTTATGTACCTATAGAGCAGTTTTTTTCTAATCTTATTTTATGGGTCTGCATGATTTCTCCGGCTATTAATGATCTCCGAGAAAAAAAAACTTTTGACATTTTTAAGTGTTATTTAATTACTTTTTAAATATGTAATTATACAAGTTCATAAAAAATTTTCTCCACCTATTTGTTAAATGGTGGAAATGTCTAGGAATCAAAACTGTAAATCAATGGTCACACACAAACTTTCGTGCATGGTAGGATATACTCAAAAATAGTGCCATACTACTAGGTGGTACAAACAAGAATATTCTAGATAAGTTTAATACGCTTTTAGCACACACAAAAATAAAACAGGTGGTTCATAATTATATGCAATGAATATTTGTGGATTAAAAATGACACTTTTGGAAAAGTGGTTTTCGTATATTGGTTTGAGTTTAATTATTATTAATATTTTTTTTAATACTGAAGCTTATTTAGTGTATAATTGATATAATATAAACATAAAATATATTTTGTGACAGTGCCGACAGTACCTACCAGATATATGTACTGGAGGAATACTGTAAAATAATATACGAATAATTTTATGGTGAATTCTACAGTATATTTTTAATTACAAAAGATTAATTAAGTTTGTTTTTTACTTTTTATAGTAAAAAAACATAATTCAGTAACGGCTCTCATAAATTATAATGTTATTAAGACAGTAAATTTGAACTTAAAGGGCTATCCTAGTGTAAAAGTACGAAATTCATAAACTTTTTTGGGAATTTTTAAAATCAAATGTACTGTACTAATTGTTTTGAAAATTTGCAGGAGCATTTACTATAAAAAGTACATGTAAAACCATTTTCATAAAAAAATATTGAAAATTAAACGATTTATGTGCCATCTAGTGGCACCGTGAAAACAAAAACATAGATCCACTGCTGCAGTGATTGGGACTAATAGAGATCCTGAAACATAAAATTTCAAAGTTATTATTGAAATAAAAGTTATTTTTTATATCATCAACTAGGAGTTTTTTGATCGGATAAAAAATGTCAATTTGGCGGTTTTTGAAACTGACAATGTTTTAGCTAATTAAAAAAAAATTCAACACTTCGTCATTTTTCCAAAGTTTATTATTTTTCAAAAATCCTAGTTGATGGTATAGGAAATAATATAATCACTTGGAAATTTTATGTTTCAGGATCTCTATTAGTCCCAATTACTGCAGCAGTGGAGCTATGTTTTTATTTTCACAGTGCCAGTAGATGGCGCATAAATCGTTTAATTTTCAACATTTTTTTATGAAAATTGTTTTACATATACATCTTTTTTTAGTAGATGCTCACTCAAATTTTCATAATGATTGCTAGGTACAGTACTTTTTATTTTAGAAATTCCTAAAAAAAGTATATGAATTGCCCACTTTTACACTAGGATAGCCCCTTAAATCGATATATAAACATTACAGTACTATGTATAACATAGCACATTACTATGTACGGGGTCCGGCAGAAAGAACGGACGGTTTTTAAAAAATGACAAAATCGGTAATTTTTACTCAAAAACAAATTTATTGACGAATTCAGATTCACCCGTCAGTGATTCACTCGGAAATACTGTGACAACATTAATAGAACAAAAAGTAAACAACGGAGAGAACAACATAAAAACGACACGAAAATGCCGTTTTAGTAATCCTGGAGAGTGTGATTATTGTGACAGAGCAGTAACATTATAGTAAATTTGAAAAAAAAATCATTTTAATTTTATCGCATTGAATAGTGGTTAATGGTTACTAATAATTGTTTTTATGAAACTATTGAATTGAAAGTTCAATTTAAAATCAATAGATTATTGAAAATATGATTATTTTAGATTTTTTGGATCATTCAAAACGAAAAAGGTTTTTGTTAATTTTCTCTTAAATTGATCGTTTTCGTGTTTTAAATAATTTAAACCTCAAAAAAAAACGAAAGAACGATTTTCAAGGCTCAAAAACACAACGAAAAAATATTAAATTTGTAATCCCCAAGTACCTAAATTCAAATTCAAACCTATCAGATCCCGAAAGAATTTTTGAGATATTTTATTCTAAAATATATTTTTTAATTGATGCCATGAGAGCCAGAGTGGAGTAACTGATTTTAACATTACTTTACATAATCAAAGAAAATTATCAGAAGCTAACAATGTCCGATTTTTTTAGTAGTTTTATGTTGACCAAGAATCATTATTGGTCAACATACAATTACTAAAACAATAGGACATTGATAGCTTCTGATCATTTTATTTGATTATGTAAAGTAATCTTAAAATAAGTTAGGCCACTCTGGCTCTCATCGCCTCAATTGTTAATGAGGATAGTTCCTTATGAGAAGAACTAAAAAAACAATGGTTTAATATTAAATAAGCCCAAAATACTTTTCAGGAACTAATAGAATAAGGTTTTACGTGGGAAGCCCGATAAGTACTTAGCCTACAAAATAAAAGGGAAAATTTTGGTAAAGTGGCAATTTATTTTTTAACATAGTCTCCTTTTAGCTTGATACACTTGACCCAGCGATGCTCCAACTTCTTTAACTCGTCTGAAAAATACCTTTTCTCGAGGTCTGCAAAATAGGCTCCGTGGCGGCGATGACCTCCTCATTCGACTTAAATTTCTGCCCAGCGAGTGTCTTTTTAAGTTTGGAAACAAATAGTAGTCGCATGGGGCCAAATCTGGAGAATACGGTGGATGGGGCAACAGTTCGTAGCCCAATTCGACCAATTTGGCCATGACGACGGCAGAGTGTGAGCCGGTGCGTTGTCATGGTGGAAGAGCACTTTTTTCTTTGCCAAATGGGGTTGTTTTTTCTTCAATTCGGCGTCGAATCTGCCCAATAATTCGGCATAATAGGGCCCTGTGATCGTTTTGGCCTTCTCCAAGTAGTCGATGTAGATCACACCTTGTGAATCCCAGAAAATGCTGGCCATCACCTTTCTGGCCGATTGGAATTGGACAGTCTTCGCCTTCTTCGGAGCACGTTCGCCGGGTGCTGTCCACTCTTTCGACTGTTCCTTGGTTTCTGGTGTACACCAACGAATCCATGTTTCGTCGACGGTTATGAAACGACGTAAAAGCTCCTTTGGATCACACTTAAATAGCGTCAAACACTGCTCTGAAGTGGTCTCACGGTTGCGCTTATTGTCTGACTGAAGTGAGCAAACGCGCCACCCATCACGACGACAGCTTTCTCGTGCCCAAAATTTCATGAAGGATATGACCTACGCGGTCTTGTGAGATGCCTACTGTGTCAGCTATCTCGCGCACCTTCAGTCGACGGTCTGCCAATACAAGATCATGGATTTTTGTCACGTTATTCTCCGTGGTATCCATTTTCGGGGCACCTACGCGTGGCTCATCAAAGACCGACGTTTGTCCACGCTGAAACTCATTAAACCAATTTTTGACAGTTGCCATCGAAGGAGAAGAGTCACCGTACACAGCATCTAAGCGCTCTTTGATTTCGCTGCGTGATTTCCCTTCCAAAAACAAGAATCGAATCACCAACCGATATTGCTCTTTTCCATTTTATTAAAATCCGCACAGACGCTGACTTTTACACGCAATCACAACAATATTATAATCTCGATTTGGCTGAAATTTTGACACTAGCCATCTAGGAGAATGCATTAAATGACAGTGCACTTCCTTTGCGATAGTGGCGCCATCGGGCGGAGAGGCTAAGTACTTATCGGACTGCCCTAGTAACTTGAATTTAGGTACTTCCTAATTTCAAACATGATATTTTTTACTTATATTTTTGAGCTTAAAAATCGTCAAATTTCGATTTTTATATATAGTTTTAAATTGTTTATAAATCAAAAACGATCAACTTAAAAAAAATTAAAACCGTCCTTTTTTGTTTTGAATGATCCAAAAAATCTAAAATAATATCTGCTAGGGCCGAAAAAATTTTAGTAGAATTAAAAAAAATCATTTTTTAATTAAGACTGGACTAAATTATATCCTTGTTTTTTTATAATTTTTAACATACTAAATTACATATAGTCGGTTCGCTAAACTCAGACACAACTGGCTAGTGATTTTAGTTGATAATTGTTTTGTTTTTGGCCAATTTTGCCAAAATTGTCAAAATTACTAATTATTTAGTAATTTTTTTTTGGCCAATTTTACCAAATTGGCAAAATTACTTACTAAAATCACTAGACAGTGTGTCTGAGTTTAGCGAACCGACTATATCAAATAATTTTTATCCATTAAACAAATCGGAAAGTCGTTATTATACAGGGTGTAACAAAAATACAGGTCATAAATTTAATCACATATTCTGGGACCAAAAATAGTTCGATTGAACCCAACTTACCTTAGTACAAATGTGCACATAAAAAAAGTTACAGCCCTTTAAAGTTACAAAATAAAAATCGATTTTTTCCAATATATCGAAAACTATTATGAGATCTTTTATTAAAAATAGACATGTGGCATTCTTATGGTAGTAGTATCTTAATAAAAAATTATAGTGAAATTTGGATACCCCATAAAAATTTTATAGGGGTTTTGTTCCTTTAAACCCCCCCAAACTTTTGTGTACGTTCCAATTTAATTATTATTGTACTACCATTAGTTAAACATAATGTTTTAAAAACTTTTTTGCCTCTCAGTACTTTTTCGAAAAGCCAGTTTTTATCGAGATATTTTGAATATTTTTCAAATCCACCACATATTTGTATATGGCAAGTACTATAGAAGGCAAGGAGACTTGGTAATAATTATGAAAATTTATTTATGGTTTACATTTTTAGGTATATTTTGAACCATATTAAAAAAGAAGTAATATCTCGATAAAAAGTGCTTTCTCGAACAAATACAAAGAGGCAAAAAAGTTTTAAAAACACTGTGTTTAACTAATGGTACCGCAGTAAAAGTTTAATTGGAACATACACAAACATTTGGGGGGTTTAAAGGAACAAAACCACCATAAAACTTTTATGTAAACATATTAAAAAAGATGCCACTACTCGATAAAAACTGCCTTATCGAAAAAATACTGAGAGGCAAAAAAGTTTTAGAAATATTTAATCTAACTAATGGTACCACAATAATAATTTAATTGGAACGTATACAAAAGTTTGGGGGGGGGGGGTGTAAGGGAACAAAACCCCCATAAAATTTTTATGGGATGCACAAATTTTACTACAATTCTTTTTTAAGATGTTCCTGCAATAAGAATGCCACATGCCCATTTTCAATAAAAAATCTCTAATAATGTTCGATATATTCGAAAAAATCGATTTTCATTTTGTAACTTCAAAGGGCTGTAACTTTTTTTATGTGCATATTTGTACTAAGGTAAATTAGGTTCATTCGAACTATTTTTGGTCTCAGAATATGTGATTTAATTTATGACCTGTATTTTCGTTACACCCTGTATATCGGATTTTAGACTATTAGTATAGTATTAGCTAAAAACTGAAGGTGTAAATAAAAAAATGCATGTCAAAATCAACAGAACTCTATTTATAAACCAAACCTTACAACCAAATTACTAATATAAAAGTAAAAATTGAAAACTACATCTTTCACTTATCCAATTTTGCAAAATACCCGTCACAGAATGACTGATCAACGTCAGTCAACGGAACACAATTCTTAACCAATTCTTCAAAACTTATTTCTCTAAATAACCCGTCACCACCAACATAATCTACATCACTTAATGCGACAGAAACACAATGGTCTTCATCCAGTAATGATTCTTGAAATTTGTAGTTCATTTTTTCTCCTTTGATGGAGAGTTCTGTGTCTGTAACTATTTTTGAATTTGACAGATTTTTGGTGTTGACTTTGAAAGCAACCTCCTGGAAATTTAGCGTCACACCAAAACCAATGGCTTTACCATAGCTTTCTTTTAGTGCCCAATGCCTAAAACATTATTGCAGATATAATTTCTTATGATATGGTGTTTGGATGATGTGACAAGTAATTTTCAAGAATGTGATACGAGGTTTGTCTTTTTAGTTTTACATATAGCCGCTGAGAGGGCGCCACCAATAACACCTTCCGACACAAAGGTAACTTCAATCTTTTGTTGACATAAATCCAGAGTTTCATTGCGGTCCGGCAAGTTGTCTAGATATAGTGAATTTTTGAAATTAGCAAGTCAGTCGAAAAATGGACCTTAGCCGAGAACATTTTCAAGCAATAATTTTTTACAATTTTTGGAGAGGATTATACCAACTTGCTGAAATGGTTTCTATGTTTGGGAATGAATCATCACACCGGTCAACTATTTCCGGCTGGTATTGCGATTTTCAATGTGGTCGCTCCAGTCTCAGCAACAAATCCAGACCAGGTCCACCCAAAACAGCAGTCACACAGCAAAACATTGATGCGGTTCGTCAGCTAATTAAGGATGACAGCCATGTAACATACCTGGAGATAGAGGCATCTTGGAGTATTTCAAAAACCTCGATCCAAAAGATCCTACATGAAGTTGGTTCCCCTTTGGATCCCTCATTTGCTCACAGAAGAGCAAAGAGCAAAAAGCAGTTCGCGTTAATTGGTGTCGAAAAACATTGAAACAATTCAACAAAGGAAGCTAAAACAACGTTTTTAGTATTGTTAGTGGCGATTAATTTTGGATTTACTCTTATGAACCAGAAAATAAACTCCAATCCGCTGTGGGTGTTTCACGATGGGAAAACAATAACAAAAGTGATCCGTTCTCGAGATGTGTCAAAGCAAATGGTCACAACTTATGTGTCAAAATCTGGTCATGTGGCAACAATTGCTTTAGGAGATCGAAGAACGGTTACTTCTGATTGGTATATACTTAACCATTTGTTCACCAGTTATCGCAAAACTCCGACAAAACAACACACAACGGCGAATCATCCTGCATCAGGACAATGTGCTCACGCTGCCCAAAAGACAATAGTCTTTTTGGAGCTTGAAAACATCGAATTGTTAAACCATCAACTATATAGCCCCAACGACTCTTTCCAAGATCAAGAATTGCCAGTTGGCAGAAGAAGCCATTGATACCTGCTACCTTCACAACAGCAATTTTGCAGGTATCAACTGAAGACTAAAATAACAACTGTTTTACAAATTTAGCCCAGTCGGGATAACATTTGACCTTGCATTACGAGCTGCCCCAAATTTTATTTTTCTACTCTTTAGGAGGAGTCGATAGTAGTGTAAATTTAAAATCTCGACTGAATTCCACCGTTGCGTTAGCCGCCATCTTGATTTTAAACGAGAAACATTTTTGCTCAATATCTCCGCCATTTTCAACTTTTCGACAAAAAGTGTCGAAACTAATTATATATACTGTATAATTAAATCTTTGAACGGAGCTTTGTGGAGTACCGAGATAGGGAAACAAAGAAAAATGCGAATATACAACACCATGATTAAGAGCACATTGGTATATGGATCCGAAACATGGAGAATAAAGGAACACCAAAAACGAAAAATAGAAGCTACTGAGATGGACGCCCTAAGAAGAGCAAGTAGAACATCGAGATTGGACCGGGTTAGAAATGAGGAAGTAAAGCGAAGAATGAATTTACAGGAAACGGTTGTAGAATGCATTGAGAAGAAACAATTAACGTGGTACGGACATGTTCAGAGAATGGGGGAGGAAAGACTGTCAAAGAAAATTATGAAATGGATACCTATAGAAAACAGAAAAAGAGGAAGGCCAAGAACGACATGGATACAGGGAGTAAGACGATCAATGAGTGAACGAGGATTAGAAGATGAAAACTGCAATGATAGAAGATATTGGCAACAAGGCATCGGACAACGTCGGAGGACGTTTTGAACCCGAATTTATATATATAAGTGTAGAAACTGAAATTGTTGAAAAGGCGATTTTCTATAATTTCGTTTAGTATAATTTTTCGTGTGGTCGATATTTTCCTAGTTCTTCTTCTTAACGTGCCCTATCAAGTCCCCTTGACGTTGGCGATTAACATGGCGAAACTGTCTCTGTCTCGAGCTATTCTAAATAGGTGTTCTGCTTTCTTTATTCCTGTCCACTCCCGGATATTATTCAACCAAGAGGCCTGCTTTCTACCAATTCCTCTGCGTCCTTCGATTTTACCCATCATAATAAGTTGAAGAATATTATACCGGTCTCCCCTTACTACGTGTCCAAAATAGGCCATCTTTCTATATTTGATGTTATCAAGCAGCTCACGGGTAGCATTTGCTCTCTTAAGGACTGCCACATTTGTCAGCATAGCCGTCCATGGTATTTTTAGAATACGTCTGTGCAGCCACATTTCAAAGGCCTCCAAACGGTTAATGGTGGATATTTTTAATGTCCATGCTTCGACACCATACAAGAGGACTGACCAAATGTAGCATTTAATCATGCGCTTTCGAAGTTGAAGTTGCAAGGTATCATTACAGAAGAATGACCTCATTTTTAAAAATGTCGTGCGGGCTATCTCGATTCTACATTTTATCTCTTTATCTGGATCTAGTTGTTCAGTAATATGGCAACCAAGATATTTAAAACTGGGTACTCTTTGAATCATATGACCATCAACATATAACCGTGAATCTTGATGGGCCAAACGGCTAAATACCATGTACTTTGTTTTTGAACAGTTTATATTTAGGCCAAACTCTCTTCCCACTCTGTCAATGGCATTTAAAAGGTGTTGTAATCCATTCATATCATCACTTAAAATAACTGTATCGTCTGCATATCTGATTGTATTTATCAGAATTCCATTAACCTTCACACCCCATTCCAAATTATGCAGCGCTTCCTTAAATATTCTATCTGAATACAAATTGAACAACAGTGGGGACAGTATACAACCCTGTCTGACGCCTCTTTGTATTTTGCATATTTCTGTTGATTTTCCATTTATGCAAGCTGTCGCTGTTTGACGCCAGTATAATTTTTCTATGATTCGTACATCTTGACTATCAACTCCTTTATCCTTTAGTATTTTAATTAATTTGTGATGTTGTACTCGATCAAAGGCCTTCGCATAGTCAATAAATACAGCAAAGACGTCTTTCCTTTGATCTCGGCATTTCTGCAATAACACATTTAGTGCAAAGAGTGCGTCCCGGGTTCCCAGTCCATTTCTGAAGCCAAATTGTGTTTCATCCTGGTCTTCTTCAAATTTATCTCTGATTCTACTGTGGATGATACGTAGAAAGATTTTCAAGGTGTGGCTCATAAGGCTTCTCATTCTATAGTCGCTACAGTTTTTCGGACGTTGTTTTTTTGGTAGGGTTATGAATTCGGACTTTAACCAATCTTCAGGGATATCACCAGTCGAATAAACATCATTGAAAAGTTTGACTAGTATTCCAATGTTTTCCTCATTTATGAGCTTTAACATTTCTGTAGGTATGTTGTCGGGACCAACGGCTTTATTGTTTTTTGCCAATTTTATAGCATGTTGTATTTCTGATTTTAGTATTTCTGGTCCTTCACCTTCATCTAAAGTGTCCAGTTCTTCGGATCTATCATCATTATACAGTTCATTTATATAATTATACCAGGTAGTTCGGATTTCGTGTTCGTCTATTATCATTTTCCTAGTTATGAGGGGAAAATAGTGACAGATAAAGCATATTTATTTAATTATTGAATTATCTCGTTTATTATTAGTTTTACAACAAATATGTACCTAAACAAAAATCAAGATAATTAAATTTTGTATAGTTTTAATCTCTTTCATTTTTTTGATTAAATCAATATTTAAGGTAGTATGTATGAGGTAAAAGTGCGAGCGTAAGACCTGATTGATTTTATAGCAATTGTTTTTGTTCAATATCCCTGCTATTTTCAACTTTTCTACAAAAAGTGTAACGACTGAAATTGTTGCAATTACGATTTACTATAATTGTTCGAGAGAACCAGTGGCGGTCTACAAGAGGGGGATGAGAAAATTCCCCCCCACAGGGTCCAAAATTTAAAAAAAGTTGTTGAAATATAACAATATATTAGATGACATGAAACTTAAAATATCGACAGACAAATTCAACCATTAAAACCAGCAATAGTTAATAAAATTAAGTGAATTTAATGCATAATATAAGTTATTATTTATGTCTTTTATGTACTTAGTTTGGTTGGTGTTTCATTGGAAGTATCAAAAATTGTATAAAATATAATTCTCTTTATGTTTGATTACATACAATTATGTCGTAAAGTTAACAATAAATGAGACAATTCAATAATTATGCTTCCCCTCCGCTTCCACTATTTTCCACCGTAACTCGGAAAATATTGATCGCATAAAAAAATTGTGAAAAAGAAATTGTAGGAAATTGCATTTCCAACAATTTTAGTTACTACCGTTTTTATCGAAAAGTTGAAAATGGCGGAGATATTAAGCAACAACGGTTCTCCTTTAAATCAATATGGCGGCTAATGCAATCGCGGAATTCAGTCGAGATTTTAAATTTACAGTACTATTGATCTCCCCTAAAGGATAAAATTATAAAATTTGGGGCAGCTCGGAAGCAAGATTTAATTCAATAGTTATGCTCTCCCCACCACTTATACTATTTTCCACGTAACTCGGAAAATATCAACCGCTTGAAAAAAATTGTTAAAAAGAAATTGTAGGAAATCATACTTGGAACAATTTTAGTTGAAAATGGCGTAGATATTGAACAAAAACAATTGCTATAAAATCAATCAGGTCTTACGCTCGCGCTATTACCGCATATGCACTACTTTCAATATTAATTTTAGCAAAAAAATGAAAGAGATCAAAATTGTGTAGAACTAAATTTTCTCTATTATTGTATAGGTACATTTTTGTCGTAAAACTAATAATAAACGAGGTAATTCAATAATTATGCTCTAACTGTCACTATTTTCCGCCATGACTCGGAAAATATCGACCATACGAAAAATTTGTAATAATAGAAATTATAGAAAATCACATTTTAAACAATTTTAGTGCTTATACGTTTTGTCGGAAAGTTGAAAATGGCGGAGATATTGAGCAAAAACGGTTCTCGTTTAAAACCAAGATGGCGGCTAACGCAACGGCGGAATTCAGTCGAGATTTTAATTTTACACTACTATTGCCCCCCCCCCTAAAGATTAGAAAAATAAAATTTGGGGCAGCTCCTAATGCAAGGTTAGGCCTGTTATTCGTCTAACCCGACTGGGCTAATTGGTTTGACCATATGCAAAAGTGTATCGATCTTGGTAGGACATATTTTGAAAAGCAATAAAGTACTTTAAGTTTACATATTTTTGTCTTTATGGCTATATGCAAATCTAAAAACAGAACCCTCGTACAAAGATGACATAAACTATAGGTCTAATATAGAAAAACTAATATTGTGTATTGCAAAGTAATATGAATTGTGAAAAAATTTCTAAGAGCGAGTAACATTTTAATAAATACTCAATATTCCACCATAGAAATCAATGTACTTATGAGCCATGTACTGTAAATTTTCATAAGAATACTGCACTCTAGAATAAAAGTATAACTAAGCGAAACAAAGTTTGATTTCAGAAACAACCTTGGAAGCAGAGACGCACTATTAAATTTGCAGGTCATGGTTCAAAGATGTGAGGATATAGAACAACCGATATATACGTGTTTTGTCGACTTCGAGAAGGTCTTTGACTAGGTCAGCACAACAAACTGATTGGTGTCTTGTATCAATTGGGAATTGACCAAGACCTCCGTATTATCAAAATTTTGTATTGGCATCAATGTGCAAACATTCGAATTGGTCAGAATAGGACGGAAGCAATGGAAATATGACGTAGAGTGAGGCAAGGTTATGTTTTAATGCCTCTACTTTTTAATATCTACTCCAAATTTATCTTCAACGAAGCCTTAGATGAAAATACAGTCAGTAAAATCAACAGAATTAATGTCAACAATTTCATATACTCAGATAACACAGTACTGATTGCTTCCGATGAAAAAGAGTTGGAACAACTTATAAATTGGGTGACCAAAATGTGTAATGAATATGGGCTAAGTAAAATTTAATATTTCTAAGACAAAACTTATGGCTGTCATCAAAACGAAGTTACAAACAATGAACAATGAAAGAAGTTTTTTTTAGATAAACAAAGCAAATGTTTTAAACAAGAGTGTTTTATTCAAAACCACAACTCACCTACAAAACATAGCTACTTGCTCCTTTTCAGATCCAGCATCTCTAATATTAACCCATTCTTGAGCAGAGCATTGCCTATTCATAATTCTAAAAAACTCGCTTAGGGTTTTTCCACCCGAATATTCAAATTTCATTACATCTACACCCAACAGTAAGTTTTCTTGACTCTCACCAACACACACGGTATAATTCCCATGATGTGATACATTAAAACACAAATTATTGGTATTATTTTCAAGCAGAGGTTTTCCTCTTTCGTCACGCACAAATTTTATCATGTTGTAAGGTTGATTTGACGCTTCGGCCACATATTTTCTCAGCATTAAGTCCCCAATCATTGAGTATTTGAGGTCTTTTTTAAAAACGTACTTATTGAGACGCACTTTTTGATCACTTTGTAAACATGATGAGGCGAGAAGAATGTCAGAGGCAGTGGGGTTCCACTTAGAAAAGTTAAAAGCCCAACGGACACTTTGTTTATTCATTTTGCAAATGACTTTAATAACTTGTTTTTAAAAACTTTCTGTCTTATTGACTAACGTTCTTCACCTGCATAAAGAAAGAAAATATTGTATAAAGGGTTTAATTAAATTTAATGAAATATGTATTTTACGAGGTAATTATAAAAAAACTTAGACAGGGATACAGAATTTATCTGGTATTTTTCACAATTACCTTCTTACTAAAATCAATGTAATGTTTTTTTTATTTTGATTAAAATAGATACTTTTATATTTTCTATTTATTAGAATTCATTTCTCTATAAGATGAATTTTTAAAATATGGAATCTTTTGTGATGTAGATGAACAGTAATTATATTTCTTAACAGCATACCCTAGGACAGCGGTTCTCAATCTGTGGTACATGTACCACTGGTGGTACATATTATTATTTGCGGTGGTACGCAAAACGCAAGAACACAGCCAATACATGTTAAATACCACATAGGTATTTCAATTAGGTGGTACCAAATAAAAAATAAAAAGTATTTTGTGGTCCACGACTCAACAAGTTTGAGAATCACTGCCCTAGGATATACAAATAACACAAGAGACAAGATTTTATAACTAACTGGATCAAGAAAATACATGGAATAATGTACAGAAAAGGAAGGTAAATAAATTGCAGTAAAATTGCATTACTCTGGGTTGTCAGATGACGAATCATGAATGTTATGAAATCTCGCTCAGATATTCACCTCTTCAAGTTGGGGCTGCTTACTTTTTTTTTGCGGGTGTCTAAAGTGGGGACTAGCAATGCTAGTTGCATAGTGGCAGATCACCCAGTGGAGACAGAAGAATTGAAGAAGGGTATTCTTTTGTGAGAAATTGTGAGCAGAAAGGCACCTAAGGTGTTACCGGTATTACCGGTGTTACCAGTATTTTTGGATTGCAGCTTATTATTATCTGAGATATCGAAGGGGAGTTCGTAGCCCGCCAATCGTAAGAGCTTGGCTGGAAGGAATGGAACTTTTTTCTTTGGATGTCTAGCGAGTATGTGCCTTTTAGGCATGACAGATACAGTTAATCATTAGGACTTTTAATAACAAATTAATCCTAAGAGAGTAAGAAAACACCAAGATGGTACAAAATAATAATTGGGTTTTGTTATGCAAAAAGCAACCAACCCACATTTTTGAAGAAAACAAGATAATGTCACATATAGATTTAAAAATGTGTATTCTACATTGTGTATAAAGCAACCAAGCCATTCTAAATATTAAACCATGAAAAATACTACTCCAAATTATTTCTGTTTAATAATAGTTCACTTAAGATTTCGCATAAGAAAACCAACCCACTTGAATTGTTTGTGTGTATCACTGGACTGAACATATTATTACATTGCACTGTCGAAAAGTACCAGCCAAGTGGGTTGATATTATTATGCCGATTACGGTTCCTGGAATGTTGCATCTTTTTGTTTTTACGTGTAGGTACTGACCAATATTAGTTCCTGCTTAAATAATAAAATATTTGTTGTGTTATATCTCTTATATTATGAAGAAATCTTTGAATCTTTAATGCGAAAAATATGTTTAAATCAAGAACTGTTAAAATAATTAAAGCGGCTCGCGAAATTGCAGAAAATGATAAGATTTAGAATTAAGGCTATGTTTATCTTACTTTTTAAATATTATGGTTTGTTGTTTTGACTGATTATCGCATATTTTTTATTTGTATTGATATTATGTTTAATAGTAGAAATTCTACTGTATGGTATTACTGAGTTGACTGAAATTATTCGGTTTTATTTATGGATTTTGTGGGTTGGTTGGATTTTGCAGATTGCACTTTAATAGATATATTTCCAACAGCAAAAAGAAACCAACCCTCAATATGGCTATTTTTTTTTGTAAAAATATATTAGAATAATTTTGATACTACTATGATAAAATTGCTCTAAAATTAAACTATTGATTAGTGAAGTTATCGTTTAAAAAATTACAACGGAAAATTAAATATTTAGAAAAACATAAAAAGGTAATTTTCTCTTAATTTACAAATTGAGGGTTGGTTGCTTTTTGTTTAACATGGCCCAATTATAGTAAGGTAGCCAGTTATTCAGAAAGGACTGTAAAAATAGCAAACAGTAATAAGGAGGCGGTATGAGTATGGTAGACACATATTTTGGTCAGAATGGACAAAAATGTTTAATATTGATTAAAAATAGCATTATTGTTATGGACAGCCGGTTCCTAAAAAAACTGATACGACTCTTAGTAAGAGTTCATCATGTTGAGCAGTGTATTTGATTGATCTGACATTATATTTATTATGACAGACAAATAATAAAATAAACAAACAACAAACAACTGATTCATAAAAAAACTAATAAGTATTTTAGAAAAATTTAAACGCAGGATGAAAGATTACATTATTACCGAGGGCGGAAAGCCCCTTAGAATAAACAAGCAGTTTCTATTGAATGAAATATTTGAAATTAAATATCACACTTTTTTTTATTTTCAGCCCTGTAACTTATTAAAATAAATATTATAGAAGTTTTCAGGGACTTTCAGCCCTCGGTAATGATGTAGTCTTTCATTCTGAGTTTAAATTTATCAAAAATATTTATTAGCTTTCTCAGGATTCGAAAAAAAAATGAATACAATTAAAATACATTGAGAATGTTGACACGCGTCACAATTTTGCATTAACTCAATGTCAAATTCTAAACTGTTGAATTCCAGCTTCCCTAATTATTTGACATCAAAAGACATTAGAAACTATTTGTAGATGATTCAAATCTGTATTGAAAACAACTGTTAAAATTGGTCTACGTAATTAAACATATTCCAAAATTTTGTAAAAATGTAATACATTTCAGTTTTCAGCCCAAACTTAGGCCACACACAATGCAATAATGTTCACATTTTTGAACTGTCAATATTTTTATTTTATCATCTATTGTTAAAAAACCATACAGTTGATAAGATACCCTCAGTTGCGGAGAAAGTATTAATAATTTAAGATTAATAATAAAGTCTAATAACCGTGGAACAGAATAAGCTATCTGACAAATTTTAAGATTTGGCAGTGACATTGACAGTATGTAAATATTAAGTATTTATCCTTCAAAATACACTGCTCAATTTTCTACAAAATACGCGTCAAGAGTCGTATCAGTTTTTTTTGGAACCAGGTGGACAATGCTTCTTATCATTTTCATTCAAATTAGGTATTCGGAAAAATATAAAACAAACCACAAATTTTGAAAATTCAAATAGCAGTTCTTAGAAGTCATGACCATAGTAAACGAAGGCAAAAGGAATATATTTTTGATAACTATGCTTGCAATAATAATAGTAGGGGAGCCCAAGTGGGGATTTTGCGTGTTACTCGAATGAGTCAGAAAATCACATGTGGAGAAACCTGGTACCCTGCAAATGTACCCCTACCATATATGGACTCTTAATGCAGGGGCATGTGTTAAGAGGAAGTCTGTAAAAAAACTCCTAAATTCGTAAGTCCATAAAATTACTCCTTGAAAATCTCGAAAATGTCAGATTAAAAATATGATCAGATAAAAATCTGACGATTTGGGTGACAAAGTTTCACAAAAAAAAGGGTATATCTTTTGAAATAAACATCAGATTGAAAAACTGAAAAATATGTGTTCAATATTTTTCAAAAATCTATAGCATGATACCAAACACGATCTCTCACGAAGGGGAATGAGAGGAATTTTAAAATATATCCCGCGGGGAATCCCGCAATATTTCGCAAAATGAACATCAGATCGAAAAATTCAAAAATATGTGTTCAATATTTTTCAAAAATCTTTTGAGTGATACCAAACAGGATCCTTCACGGAGGTGGGGGGTTACTTTAAAATCTTAAATATGAACCTCCGTTTTCTATTGCAGATTCTGATTCCTTACGTAAAAATAAAAAAAATTTTATTCGACACAGTTTTTCAAATTATGGATAGATGGCCCTATAATCAGAAAAAACGATTTTTGAAATGGAAAATTAAATTAGAAAATTAAAAATCCCCACCAAAATGGAAAACTTGGCTTAACTTTTTTTGGTTTTAGGACCTAATCTTCACAACCCAATATGTCACCATGATGCTTTAGTAACTGAAAATTTAACATTCAAGGCTCCCCTACTATAAGCAAACCATGTAATTTTTAAAGTAGATGTGACTTGCACCATTGTTCAGAGTAATAAGTCAACTGCCACTTTTAATATTGTTGCCATTTTTATAGTATCTTACTCTGATGTAGAGAGAAATTTTCTAATGCAATTCCATTTTGACTTTACACCACCACTTTATTTCAAATTAATAGACCAACAACTTTTTTAGGAGAAACATAGATGAATTAATGAAATAACTTTGATCATTTTAGTCTTGTAGACCAGGGGTCACCAATCGGCGGACCGCAGTCCACATCCGTAGCGTTGGCTAGTTTTGTGCAGACCGCCATTGAATTCAGAATATACCTAGTGTTTGGCAATTTTGAAAATGTTTGGCCATGAAATTGTGTACTACGTTTGGCTCAACTTATGTGTGCGAAGCCGCTTTGTCAAGAATGAACTTTATTAAAAATCAGTACAGATCTCAGCTAACAGATGAATATCTTAACTCTTTAATAAGAATCAGGTGCACTAAACTCACTCAAAACTTCAGACATAATAAAAAATGTCATTTTTCTCACTGATAATTTAATTTTGTAAGGAGTTTTCTCTTGTTATACATACTTATTATAATCATTAATTTTGAACTTAAGTAAACTGCTATATAAAATTGTCACATTCGTTTTTTATATTCATTTCCTCAGTACTATAAGTAGATTTAAGTGGGAGTACTTTTCAGCTATGCATTTAATTGAAATATTTTTCAGATTTAATAAGTTTGCAACAAACAGCTTGCATTGAAACTAATGTAGAAAAGATAACATGTCATGGTCATTACCATTTTGTACTATGATTATTTATTTTAAATTTCTCAGTTTCAATAACTGGGTTTAAAGAAAGGGTCATTAACATTCACAATATAAATTCTTAACTTTTAAAATATTACTGTGTTGCTGTGTTAAAAATAAAATTTTTCTGATTCGTTTTTTTGCGGATTCCTGTTTAAATATGTCCCCTTTAAATAAATCAGAAGGGTGCCGGGCGCAACAATTTTTTTAAACAAATTCAAAATTACCCTACTGCCTTTTTTTTTGATAATTTTAAACAAAAACGATCTCTTGTCATATTTCTGAAAAGTTGATAGTATAATTAACAATTAAAAACAGCGGTCTAATTAATTGAAATACCCCCCGATTACTCATTAAAATATTGAAATTGAATGTTTTAACTTCAATTTAGGCACTTGAAAACCGCAAAAATAATAATAAACATGGGTTTTTTAAGCTGTAAAAATGCTTATTTTCGCAATTTTTCAAATTTTAAATCGCTTAAAACCCGTCATGTGTCAAGTTTTGAGAAAATGACAGATCTTGTTTTGTTTAAGATGACTTAGAAATGCTAAAAACATATTTTCGGGGGTAAAAAGGTGATGATTTGAATTTTGTTAAAAAAATTGTTAAACAATTTCTGCCCAAAAATTTCGCCCAACACCCTTCTGATTTGTTTATAGGAGATATTTTTAACAAGAATCCCCAAAAGAAAACGAATCAGAACAACTGGACACAGATAGTATTAAATCCGGACCCCGGAAGTTTTTGAAACGGACTCTCAGGGAAACTAATTGGTGACCCCTGTTGTAGACAATAAGTAATAATAAGTGTAATATCTGATCATTTATTCACAGTTTAGTGAGTAAAGTAGATCATACTTGCTAAAAATGGTAGAAAATAAATTCAATTTATTAATGATTTGTGGTTTGATAAAGATTTCTGTGGCTTATTTCCCAAATAAAATAGTTAATTGCATAAGATGCCACAAGAAACTAGCTTCAGAACAATATAAAGAAAATAGGTTATTCACTTTCTCATCCATAAACAGCAATAATATACTGTATAAACGTCTCCGTTGCATAAGGTTGGAAAGAATATAATGTTTCTATTTTTTTAATATAGATATATAAAAACTACTTAAACTCAAACATAATTACGCACTTTAGGAGTATTATTTGAACGAAACAGCCTTCCAAACATGCACAACTACTCGAAAACAATTTTATTATTATATTATGTTCAATAAAGTTAAATACTAATGGTCATTCGTTTAGACCTTGGGCCCACACTTAAAACAACAAATTACCTCACTCATGAGACTTTGTTTATTCAGTTATTAACATGTTGAACACCGCAATGTATATAATACTACGGCTCTCTGGGCCGACTTAGCCGTGGTCCATACAGTATAACAGTCACTGCAAAGCAACTGTGATTCACGCGGCCCTGTAAGTAAAATAAGCGTGAATTGTATGTGATTAATGTCGAGTCAGATAACTTTTCTAATACGGAAAATTTTCGGTAGGGGCAGAGAGAAAATGCATGAAATTGTCTGGAGCTTTGGAGCGTCCAACAACTGGGGTACCCTTAAAAATTTGTGGGACAATATGACCAGTAAATTGTAAGTATTTTTATCAAATAATTCTGCAAAAATCAGCTGTGAGGGTATAAGTTTTATGGCTTCATAACTTTGCTGTGTTTAGGAGGGGCGCACCCATCATAGGAGTCATAAAATGTATACCCTCACATACGGATGTAAAATTTCCGGGAAAATTTGAACGCTGGAAAATTTCCGGGAATATTGGAAACTTTCGTAAACTTATGGAAATATTGCATTTTTATTAAAATTACTATAATAAATTACACAAATCAGTAGTTAGCTTTACTTATTGCCGTGGTATTACGACTACAGAAAAAATCTGTTAAAAATTAAATGTCCAAAAATACTTTTAAAATTTATTGAACTTAATTTAAAAAAATACTCTGAATATTTGTTTGTAGTCATAATTAAAACGAAAAAACTTTTTTTATTAAAAAAAAATATTAAAAGAAAAAAGATAACATACAATAAACAAACCAAAATTGATTATATAGAAACTTACTTCAGGTAATCTGTATTCCAACATAGTATTAAAGCAGGAACTTTTTTCTTAACTAATAATAACAAACGAAACTACAAAATTCTTAGGAATTATAATTATAAAATATATAAGTAAGTAGGAGTCAGAGATAAACCCCATCTAGTTTTTACAAGAAGTTTTAATGATATAACTTTATTGTAGTTTTGAATTTTTTCTTTTTAATTATTATTTCACTTTTGAAATATTCCAATGCATTACACCTATAATACTACAATCACAATAAAGATGGACTACACTAGGTTCACTTTCAAGATGCAGTAGAAATAAACAAACCAAGACACGTGTCTTGGTTTGTTTATTTCTACTACATCTTGAAAGAGAACCTAGTATAGAAATAAACAAACCAAGACACATTGAATGTTCGAGGAGCAGTCCCAAATCATGATTTACAATGTACATATTATACATTGTAAATCCCAAATCATGATTTGCAAAGTTTATACACTGTAAATCATGATTCGAGAGCACTCCTCATAACATTCAACGTGTCTTGGCTTGTTTATTTCTAGTGCATCTTTATTGTGATTTTAGTATAGCTTTAGGAATTTTTAGTATAAAAATAATGAAAGTAATGTTCAAAAAAATGTTCCTTTTGTACTTTGCAGTGCTATAGGTTTGCTCGCCGGCTGTGTGAATTAAATGGCACTACTTCCATGTAAATTCAAATTACGTCACTGACTCTTATGTCCAAAAGGCTCTTGGAAATATTCTCAAAAGTTCTCGGAAACATTATGAAAAGTTATCGGAAACATTCTTGAAAGTTCTCGAAAATATTCTCAAGAATTTTTCATTGAAATTTTCAGGGAATATTTGCGGTCAGGAGAATATTTCCATTTTTTACAGAATATTCAGAATTTCCAGAATATTCCCGGAAACTTTCTAATGTTCACGAATATTCGCTTGGAAATATTCTCGACTGACATCACTACCCTCACAGCTGATTTTTGCAGGATTGCTTAATCAAAATACTTACAATTTACTGGTAATATTGTGTCAGACAAATTTTTAAGTTTACTCCAATTGTTGGATGCTCCAAAGTTGATCATTTCATGTTTTTCTCCGCTCCCAGAGTTGACCAACTCCATATGAATAACTGAATAAATGAAGTCTCATGAGGGAGATTTTTTAAGTGTGTACCCAAGACCTAATTTTATATAAGTAACAAATCTTTCTCAACAGTATTAAATCAGCAATAGTGTTAATATATCACTAAATACACAGGCTTAATGTTATATTTTTTCAATCCACAAACATTTCATTGCATATAAATCTAGCTTTAATTAACAAACCATAAATGTAGTGACTCACCATATAGGACTGCATTCTTGGGGCCCCTTTCATTCATAGCCGAAGTAGCACTAACTGCTGCTTTTGTGAATAAAGGTGTGTTGCATTCATAGTATTCATAGTACTCTAAAAAAGGGAATAATTAAACATTATTTATCAAAATTTAAGAATTCTTATAAAATTCTCATTAAACATGAGTCATAAACAAGGTTTGTCATAATTAATGCAAAACAATTAAAACTCGGTAAAAACGTTATAAAATGCCGAAATTTAACGAATTTTTGTCAAAGGAACTATTGTTTTAAATAAATTGTGCTTTACAACTTATCAATCATACGTAATTTAACAACAACTTTCTCGAAAGTTTGTTATTATTGAAAATAGTGGTTAACTAGGCGGGGTTTTAACAATAATTTTTAATAATAAAACTATAATAAGTAAATATGCAAATCTCTTACCTGCTAAAGCTAATTTTGTGGAAGATAATAAAAATAAACAAACATTTATTAGCATCATCTCGAGATCATGTCACGTTTTCAAATAAAGGAATGTTAAAGTAAATGTCCGTCTATCAACTACTCACATCCACATCCACCATGTTTGTGTTTGTTGTCAAAAGACTGTCAAGTTGTCATTTTAAATGGTGTGTTCGTTTCGATGACTTCACTTGACAGATGTGTTCGGAGTACAGTGCAGTAAAGTGCAAGTACAAGTTAATTTGTATTTTTGGCATTTAGACATGCACAGGAACGGCTTGATTATAAGAGTTTTATAATCAAAATAAAGATTTTCATAAAAAAATTAACAAATTTTATCCAGAAATTAAAACGCAAACATTTTACATTGGAAATACTGAACTTTAAGTTAGATGATCACTTATACACATACGTGAAATGTTATTTGCATATCTTTGAGAATCAATTTTGAAAATTATATTTAGAAAAAAATGTTATTCAACAATTTCCTATTTTTGAACAAGAGATAATGCCTACCGAAGCAGAGGTCGTCCACCAACACGTTGAACTCATGATCTAAAACGTTGTCATAGGAATTGGATGCATGAGACACAAGATCGAAATAGATAGAAAATTATGAGGGAGATCTATGTCCAGCAGTGGACAAGCGAAGATGAATGATGATGATGATGATAATAGCTTTTGATAAGGTAACTGCATCGTAAAGTTTCTACCAGACGAAGTGGTGAATTAACTAATATCTTCTTCTTCTTCTTTTTTATAGACATGACTCTGTGTTTTAAATGTGCAATTTCTAATCTTTATTTCAAGTTAAGAATATAATGTTAAGCTTACGGAGATCAGAATTGCCAAACCTCTCGCGTACGGGTGGATACTCGACTGTCGATATCATGCCGATATACGATTCATTCTAGTCAGTACGGCGTGGCATCGCCGCGCTGCTATCGCTCGTAAGAAATACATGGGGCAATCTCCGCTATTCTAAACGTGAAAGGCTCCCTAGTAAGTTGTCGTTCCATCGTTTTCGTGACTCTATTTGTTGTCATTCGGCGTATGTGGTTCGAGCAATCTTTTTGTCCTCTCTGTTGTATCGGATCGTTACCGCGTTTGTCATTATTGGTCTGATGACTATTTTGTCAATAATTCTGCCTTTCATTTCATTTCCGATATTTTTATTTCTCCATATTGTGTCATTCAGGCAACCTGCGGCTTTGTTTGCTCTATTCACTTGATCTTCCACTTCTGTTTCGAGCCTTCCGTAGCTAGATAGTGTGATG
Organism: Diabrotica virgifera virgifera; assembly: GCF_917563875.1. Taxonomy (NCBI): domain Eukaryota; kingdom Metazoa; phylum Arthropoda; class Insecta; order Coleoptera; family Chrysomelidae; genus Diabrotica; species Diabrotica virgifera. The sequence continues at coordinate 41,664,641 of NC_065448.1, forward strand.
CCTAGGTATTTAAACTCCATCTCCATCACTTGTTCTCTGACCTTCCAGTTCCAATTTACATCTTATTGGATTTTATAAGTTAGGTAACTAAGTCACTAAGATGAAAGTAGTAATAACTCTTTGGCTTTTCTTAGTAGGTACAGTTAATTAACATAATCAATGCTACACCCCTATAGTAGAGCCTCGACCATTTCGACGATTTCCTGTAGTAACGGCAGAGCACTGGCGAAGCGTCCATGTAACCACTGTTACCATTGGTAAGAGTTAAAAATCTTGCAAATAAATATTTTATGACGATGAATAATTCTATTTACCAATATTTTTAACAATAGAAATATATTATTATATTATCTGGTAATAGTACCTAACTCAGTAGGTAGCCAACTACTCGCAGACACGAAAATATTGGCGAGTTTATGTGACTCAGTTGCACTTTATGATACTCTGTTACCAGACCCATTTCTGGTTACAATGGTTATATACCCACGCTGGCGCTCGGGTCCGGCTAGTGACTGGAAATTTTGAAGAAGCGACGGCATAACCGCACTGTGTATCAGTAGCGCTGTTACCACATTTAAAATTGGTGACAGTACCTAAAAAAGTGCAGTTAACTGTGGATGAGTGTCGCTTCTTAATCGATCAACTACTTGAAAAGTAATTCTCCTTGTATAATTTTAAAGAAAAAAATGAGATTAAAAATGAAAGACCTATTTTAAACAATTTAAAAAAGGAATCAACAAAAGTAGTTCTAGTCTAAGAGCTAGAGGCGAGAAATCATCGTCATAAGTAATATGGACTTTGGCATGTGAAATGTGTCTATTTTATGTTGATAATTATGACCCCTTTCAGGCTGATACCTCAGTGGATACAGGGAGTAGCAATAAGGGATGAAAGGGGAAAGTTAACGCAGTCATTAAAGGTTTTCACCTCCTATTTTGTTAAACCTCCATCGATTTACATGAAAATTGGTGAGTAGTTAGAGCATACCTCAAGAAATAAAACTGATATGGTGCCAACGTGCGCTTTTACCCTGGGGGTGGATGCCACCCCTTCTCAGAGGTGAAAACTATTTTATTAAAAATAACCCCACTAATTGATAGAGGGACAAATTTTAAGCAAAATTTATTACCTCTAATTATTAAAATAAATCAATACTTTTTATGTTATTAAAGATCAAAGATTTGAATTTTTCGTGAAATAAATACATGATGTAAAGCGGTTTTTCGTACATAATTCAAAAACTGTAAGTTTTATCAAAATAGTTATGATTACCAAAATTGAAGATAATAAAAAATAAAAGAGATTTCTTTTTCGAAAAACCTTTGAGAATTAATAAAAAGTGAGTTATAGGTGATGGAATGTATATTTTTTTTCGGCTAGTACCCAAATCTATGTATTCGATCAAATAACGGGAAAACGGTGCATTTTATAAAATATATTTACTGAACACTTGTCAAAGTACTTAGAAATATGTATCAAATGAGCTCCCGGAAAAGTTGATACCATTAAACATTATGCTACAAACATTTTTCAAAGTTTAGGCTCCAAAAATTTGGAGCCTAATTATTATACAGGGTGTTTCATTGGGAAAGTAACATACGTTAACTGTAGAAAGAGGACACTTGGGCGGTGTCAAAAATACCATACTTAATGGGTCTTACTCCATTAATAACAAAGATACTGGGTGTTTTATCTATTTTGCCATTTTCTTAATTGGTTCATAACTTTTTAACCACACTGTATATTTATTTTATATTTGGCAAGCAAATATCATTTAAGGCGTACAATAAATTAATTTATTTACAATTGTAAAAAATCCAGGTCCGGATTAAAAAATATTGGAAAAATATTCCGACCCCAAAACAACAGCCTGTACATTAAATTTTTTTAAAATGGATTTTCCAGTTGAAAAGAGGATAAAAAACTAAATTCAGTGGTATACTTTGAATTTTCGGCAAAATGATTTTTCTGGTGAAATTTTGAATTTGAATTCTGAAATTAAGTGAAATGCGAGAGCTCTAAGTAGAAAAAAATTGAAATACAGCTTACAACTTGTCAACCACACTGTATATTGATTTTATTTTTAACACGCGAATATTCTTTTAGGTGACCAGTCAATTAATTTATTTACAATTATAAAAAAATCCAGGTCCGGATTAAAAAATATTGTGTAAATGTTCCTACCCAAAAAACACCTTGTATATTAAATTTTTTAAAATGGATTTTGCATTTGAAAAGAGGATGAAAAACAAAATTAGTGGTATACTTTGAATTTTCGGCAAAATGATTTTTCTGATAAAATTTTGAATTTGAATTCTGAAATTATGTGAATTGCGAAGCTCAAAGTAAAATAAATTAAAATATGACTTAATTTTAATTAATACCATTATTTAATATAAATTGATAAAATATTAACATTTGCACACATAACAATAATTTTTGATGACCCCCTCTGTGGCTCAGTGGTAAGAGCGCCTACCTCTGGATCGAAAGGTCCGAATGGTCGTGAGTTCGAATCTCACCAGAGTCAGAAATTTTTCGTTTATTATAAATTAATAAATTAAAATAGTTTCTGTCCTTGTGAGATCGGTACTCACCGGAGGGACCGCAGACGTTCGGATACAATTAGCGTCCCTTTGCAAAGACAATGGCGTTGCCTTTGCAAAGTAACAAGACACTTACTCAACACACACAGTACACATGACACTAGGTATCTAACTACAAAAATTTATCGTACCTACGTATAAAAAAAATAATTTTTGATGGTGGTAATTTTGAATAAGTAGTTTAGTTTTGAATAGTTATTATGCTGCAAATTTTCGCTGTTTTGTTATAATTTTTAGCTATTTTGTTGATTAAAGTGATGTATTCTTTATTGACCCTTTATTATTTATTCATTATTTAAAGATGCATATTTGCCAAAAACTATTTTTCACGCATAATAAAATACACTAAAATATTAATATTTTACCAATTTAGATTAAATAATGGTATTAATTAAAATTAAGTAGCATTTTAATTTTTTCTACTTAGAGCTCTCGCAATTGATATAATTTCAGAATTCAAATTCAAAATTTTACCAGAAAAATCATTTTGCCGAAAATTCAAAGTATACCACTAATTTTGTTTTTCATGCTCTTTTCAAATGCAAAGTCCATTTAAAAAAAATTTAATATACAAGGTGTTTTTTTGGGTCGGAACATTTACACAATATTATTTAATCCGGCCGGACCTGGATTTTTTATAATTGTAAATAAATTAATTGATTGGAGACCTAAAAGAATATTCGGGTGCTAAATATAAAATCAATATACAGTGTGTTTGACAAGTTGTAAGTTGTATTTCAATTTTTTTCTACTTAGAGCTCTCGCAATTCACTTAATTTCAGAATTCAAATTCAAAATTTCACCAGAAAAATCATTTTGCCAAAAATTCAAAGTACACCACTGAATTCAGTTTTTTATCCTCTTTTCAATTGAAAAATCCATTTTAAAAGAATTTAATGTACAGGGTGTTGTTTTGAGGCCGGAAAATTTTTCCAATATTTTTTAATTCGGACCTGGATTTTTTACAATTGTAAATAAATTAATTTATTGTACACCTTAAGTGATATTTGCGTGCCAAATATAAAATACATATACAGTGTGGTTGAAAAGTTATGAACCAATTAAGAAAATGACAAAATAGGTAAAACACCCAGTATGTTTGTTATTAATGGAGTAAGACCCATTAAGTATGGTATTTTTGAGACCGCCTAAGTGACTTCTTTCTACAGTTAACGTATGTTACTTTCCCAATGAAACACCCTGTATTATTTATATAAGTTTTTAAAATTGTTTTAAGACATTTATATAAAATATAGCAAAAATGTATTTGAATATTATGTCAAATGTGCCATTATTGGACACCCTCAGTTTCTGTACATATTCAGTTTATACAGGGGCGGTTCTAGACCAAAAAAAGTGGGGGGCAAGGGAACACAACCGCTGAATAAACAAGAAAAAAGAATGTGTGTGTACTTTGTACGCACGTAAGAAGTTATACTTCTATTATATGATTTAAACGAAATTAATATACTTTTTATTTATATTTTGTTTAAATATTAAACTAATTTATACTTAATACTTCTCAAACATTTTTATTAGAACAGTGCCAAAAATTAAAATAATAAAAGAATAAAACACACACAAACACATTAAACAAGCCACAAATGATGTCTGAACATTAATTGTCGAAAAATTTTTTAACTAAATACGTATTTTCTGAAAATACAATTATATAATAAATATACTTACAATCATAAAATGTATTAAAAAAAAAACAAAAAAGGAAGTTTCTATTGGGACTCGAACCAGCGCTGATAAGCGCGGTTGGTATTGGAATACATTGGCCTTCAACGCTTAGCCACGGACACCACGTGTCATTATTTACGAAGATCGACTAACTAAACGGATTAAACTTGTGATATTTTGATATTTTGAAAATTGATCAAATTATTTTAATTTTGAATTGAAATGATTTAGAATTGAAAAAATAGAACAAAACATAGAGTAAGAAAACAATATATTAGGTGAATATTGATAGAAATTTTGATGGTAATCAAATTATATAAATAAAAGTATTACATACTATGTATTTTGGCAGATCAAATAGGTAGGTTTATACCCATGATACATTAACAATTATTACGTACCTGTTGCTTTTAAAAACTATTTAAAAGTCACTACAATATTATAACCTTTTTTGTTTCTGTCCTCACAATAATAAAACTAATATATTATACAGTTGTTTACCTTTACCTTTACATCCAAACCACAGCTGTCCTACAGCTGCCATATCGGATAATTTTTGACATGTCATTTGAACATCCAATCAGAACAAAGTTATAATGCGCATGCGTCGGGCTGATAGGTTTTAACATATAAAAATTCACCCTCTATCGCCGGTAAAGAAGTATAACTTCAATAACGTGCCTTTTTAACGAAAATTATAGTACAAAAGTACTGTAAAAACTGAAGGGGGGGGGCAGCTGCTCCCCTGCCCTGGCTAGAACCGCCACTAAGTTTATGTCGATAGAAAAAATTCAATTAAATATCGAAATAATATAAAAATAATATTTTAGTAACATACATTTATTAATAATAATATGTTCTTTTTATCATTCGTAACTTCACGCATGTGCTCTTAAATTGACGCTATTGTATAGGTACTTGCTACTGTCATTTCGGAGTCGGCGTTTATATTGAATATATCCATCTCAATCTGAGCTATATCAACATCTTTTACGAGCACGATACATTACAAGTATTTGGTTGAACGCCTATAAAAAAATCCAACAGATCTGGTTATTGAACAAAATGGTTGGGAACTTGCTGAAGATAACACATATAAATTCAAATGGTTTGAAGGGCCTCAAATGCCAGAGATTGTTAGAGATATTATTTTTGAGAATGAAACAGACGATGAGATGGATGATGAGCAAGCTGATGATGACATTCATAATAGCGAAAGTGATGAAAATAATTATGATAGCGATTTTAGTGAATGTGACAGCGAAAGTGAAAAATAAATAGTATTTTCAACGAAAATTTTGATTTCGTTTATAAATTTGCAAAGTCCGTTCGTTCGTTCCTGCGTTGCCACCCCTGCAATATCTGGAGCTTATGTACCGATGTCAATGTAGTTTTGTCTCCTGAATCCAAATCTTTAAACGGCATTTCGATATCTCAAACCATCTTCGAGATAACCGACCTCAAAGACAAGTTGCATCTCGGGACAGCAATTTATGATTTTTTAGCAATTTTAAATAGCGAGATAATTCTACAATGGAGACACTGTACGTAAAAATGTTAATGAAAATTTCGTATTATTTCAAAAATATATTACTTCATATGAACTGTAAAAGAATTGAAATATCAAATAAATAAATATTACTTATTAATTTTAATGTAAGTAATGTTAAATGGCAGGTTACAAATTTTTGGTGCTGTCTACCCAATCATTTATGTATTATGTATATTATATTGTATAATATACAGTGTGTCTACTTAAGTTGGACACATATATTATGAAACACTTTTTTATTTTTAATTTTACGAAATAAAGTTATAATTCATAAAAAGTTCTGCATCGTCTAAAACCTACGATCCAATCATCAGATAGCAAATTTTATCTATATTATAGGAGGTATTTTAAAAAATATGAATTTCGCTCAAGATTAAACCTTTTTTTACCTTTATACCTTTTCTTTTTCCTTTTTTTCACCCTGTTGTAAATTATTGTTACTACGAAAAATTGTTTGGAATTAAAAACTGTGTTCTAATATATGCAATAGTTGTTATTATTATAATTAAATAAATAATTATTATTATAATAATGTAACTATTATCTACATTCTTCTAATAAAAAAAATTTAATTTTTTTCTCAAATTAGAGATACCTACCAATCATCATTTTCATTTATAACTCTTTTATTATTAATTTTACGAACAAAAATTATTCTTCATAAAAAGATCTGCACGGTCTAAAATCCAAGATGCAATCATAAACATAAGATTATATACAATTGTATCGATTTTAGTCGATGTGTAAAAAATATGAATTTCGCTCAAGAAATTCGCTCAGTAAAGTGCCTTTATAGCTCACAATATAGTAGGATATAATTGCACATTAAACATAATTTTTAATTCTAAACAACTTTTCATAATAGCAATTTTCCATATTAGAAATTTAATTACATAAAAAACAAAGTTTTCGTTATAATAATACTCGTATTTTTAACTTGTTATATTTAAATTGTAATAAAACGAACTTGATAATAAATTATAATCCTAACTTCATTCCCGAAATTCGTTTAAAAATTATTCTGTTAACAAATTTCAAAATAAATATATAAATAGCGTATGTTTTAATTTTCACTTTTTCCTAAAAACTCGAAAGGGTTCTCTTGTTTTCATCATCACTTGCTTAGCTTTGATGTTATAAACTTCATCTGGAGCTCACTTGATAGGTATTCTTGAGTACTTTGACAAGTGTTCAGTAAATATATATATTTTATAAAATGCACCGTTTTCCCGTTATTTGATCGAATACATAGATTTGGGTACTAGCCGAAAAAAATATACATTCCATCACCTATAACTCACTTTTTATTAATTCTCAAATGTTTTTCGAATAATAAATCTCTTTTATTTTTTATTATCTTCAATTTTGGTAATCAACTATTTTGATAAAACTTACAGTTTTTGAATTATTCACGAAAAACCGCTTTACATCATGCATTTATTTCACGAAAAATTCAAATCTTTGACCTTCAATAACTCAAAATGTATTGATTTATTTTAATAATTAGAAGTAACAAATTTTGCTTAAAATTTGTCCCTCTATCGATTAGTGGGGTTATTTTTAATAAAATAGTTTTCACCCCCGAGAAAGGGTGGCATCCACCCCCAGGGTAAAAGCGCACGTTGGCACCATATCAGTTTTGTTTCTTGAGTTATGCTCTAACTACTCACCAATTTTCATGCAAATCGATGGAGGTTTAACAAAATAGAAGGTGAAAACATTTAATGACTGCACCAACTTTCCCCTTTCAACCCCTATTGCTACTTCCTGTATCCACTGAGGTGTCAGCCTGAAAGGGGTCATAGTTATCAATATACAATAGACACATTTCACATGCCAAACTCCATATTACTTATGACGATAATTTCTCGCCTCTAGCTCTCCGTCTATTCGATATTTTAAATTTAGTTGGTACAGTTAAAATCCTTGGTTATATTATGGTTGCAAGAAAAATATACTGTATTGTTGGCCATGTCTTCTGGTTTCTACAGAAAAATGGTTGGACCAGGTTCACGATTTAAATAGTGTTAGATTTTTAAAAAGGAGACATGAAATTTCTCCGTTACCTACATGTAAGATGTATACCCAATTTGATTCAGTTTGGCAAAACAAAAATCAAAAGTTCTCCTAACCAAGCTTTTAAAGCAAATATTGCTAAACATAATGAGTTTGTTAAAAAAATAGATAGGTATATCCTTAGCACACTTATAATAGATACTGTATGTTTTGGGCCAAACAAGAACTAGCGTTTCGTGGTCATTTTGAGTGCGACGACTGTGACAATCCAGGCAATTACAGGGAATTGTTAACATTAATTGCCAAAAAAGATCAAAATTTTTGTCAACATCTAGAAACATCTGTTTTTTCGAGAGTTTCAAGTGATATACAAAATGATATTATTGAAGCTACACTCACCGGCACAAAATTCCGCCACCCAAAATTTTTGATTAAGTTTGACAATTTATAACTTTATTATTTGTGCTCCGATTTTCAAGATTCTTACACCAGTTTGTAGGTACATGTATTCATATTGTTTGGTATTATTCCGGTAACAAAAAATTTTGCTTGCATGTCATTGTACAGGGATGAAAGGAAGCGTTGTATTTTCTCCTAATTTTAAAAAATTCTGTGGAAAAATGGAATAGCTGATTTTGTTTCATAGTCCTGTCATATTTTTCCGGAGGCATCACCAACATTTTGTTTTTTGAATTATCCGAATATCTTTTTTCTTGTAAGAGCTGTACCATTTTTTGTAAATAAAAACACTGATTGACTCATACAATTGAGGTTGGATTGATAAGATTAGAATGGCCCGCATGCAGCCCAGATCTCAATCATATTAAGCATTTATGGGATGAATAAAAAAGCTATTTGCCGTCATCCTAGGCCTCCAGAAAATTTGGTACAGTCATGGCCCTGGTAGAGGAATATCGGGCTATTCCCCATGCAAGGAAAACGCATCTTTATTAGATGCTAAAAAGATTGCGAGCAGTCGTTGCTGCAAGAGGTGGACATAACCGCTATTGAATTGTTTTGTTTTGTTGTTAAATTTGTTTTGTTTTGTTAATTTTAGTGCGTTTGATATTTTTAATTAAATAAACCTTCAAAGCAGTGTTTTTAATTACAGCTCTTACAAGAAAAGAGATATTCAGATAATTCAAAAAACAAGACCTTAGTGATACCTCCAGGATAATACAAAAGAAGTATGAAACAAAATCAGCCCTCCAATTTTTCCACAGAATTTTTTAAAGTTAGGAGAAAAAACAACGCTTACATTCACCCCCGTATAATGCCATCTAAGTAAAAATTTTTTGTTACCGGAATAATAGCAATTGACATCAATACATGTACCTACAAACTCGTGTAAGAATCTTTAAAATCGAAGTACAAATAATAAAGTTATAGCTTGTCAAACTTAATCAAAAATTTTGGGTGGCGGAATTTTGTGCCGGTGAGTGTATATATACATTTAGCCATATCTTCATTTTTTTAAATAAGATTTTTTGCATCTGGTTTTGGTAACAATTCAGAAAAAGTCACGCGTCGCCACTGCGGCAGAGTAGTATGAGTATAAACAGCATTTCATGCTATATCAACATAATTACAATTTTTTAGGATTTTTACATAGGATGCAGACATGTGCGCAGCTATTAAGGTTGATCTGAACCCCCCCAAAAATAAACTACACATTCAAAAAATTTGAAAAAAATTGAGAAGGTATATGTGATCACTAGAAGTATTTTGACAAATTTTGAGCAAACTTCATGTTTTCGTTTTCGAAAAAACTCAAAAAAACTCCTTTTTTTCAAGTATAAAGCGGGAAAACTAAACATACAATTTTGTTAATTTTCTTACAGCATAAAGATATAATCCTAGGAAATACTTATGAATTTTTTTTAAATTTTTGAATATACAGTTTTGCCACAGTAGGAAAAAATAATATGTTTCGGCTTATAATAAAGCTATCGGTAAGAAATTGGATAACATTTCAATAACAACATATATAAAACTGTAACATTGGAAAATATTTCCAATAAAATGTTGAATATTTTTTCCTAAACATATGAAAAATCTCGTTAAACAAGAATTATATCTTGAATTGCCGCTAAGAATTTGTGCCGCCATGACATTGCGCCATCTACACCATCGGTAATATTTATGTTCGATAGATAGCAGTGCCTTCTGCTTCAATCGCGTCACACACTAACAGCGTTGCCATATCAATTACTTTGTACAACAAAATGTTTTAATGTTAGTAGGTAATATAAGCCTACTACTATAACGTCTATTTATAACGCATCAACGTGACCTTCTGAAATTAATTTAACTACTTTTGTTGAAATATTTTCAGTCCCCTTGGCCGTATTAGATTTTGATATATTTAGGGCCGGTACTTTCTGTTTCGATTAAACCCGAGTTGGCAATTGGCATTTTAATGTTTTTAAGTACCATAAAGTTGTCTTTTTTCTTTGTATTTCTTCACGTATCTCTGAAGCTTTGTATTTGACTATATTTTAAATTGGAATTGGAGCATAGTCTTCATTTGTCAAATAGTGTTTCTAATAACTACCATCCATGGTATTTCTCTTTTGTCGCACTTTTATGTTTATTAAAGATTTTAATTGAAATTATTACTTTATTTTTAAAATTTTCATTGTTCATTACCTTTTGCATTTGTGGTGAGCTAAATTTAGGAGAAAACAATTGGACGATATGTAAATAGATAAATGAAGTAAGCGTAAATAACCACTTCTAAAATTAATTGAGGAGAGGTTAAAAATATTTTCACCTTCACATTAAAAATAAAAAAAGGATCAATATACAAGGAATAATAGGTAACAATAAATTTTAAAAATCTTACATCTATATTGATTTATTCTCTGTACAAAAACAACAGAAATAAATAAATATTAGCGAAGACAAAAGAAAAAATGTGTTGTCACTTAATAATAGGTATGTTAAATAAACGTATTGATTAGTCTGATGGAAGTAGAACTTAGAACTTATATATGGAGCTAATATATGTTGTCACTTAATAATAGGTATGTTAAATAAACGTATTGATTAGTCTGATGGAAGTAGAACTTAGAACTTATATATGGAGCTAATCTGGATCGGTATAAATTAAATGAGAAAGAAAAAAATCTAATAAACAGTTTCTTTAAGAGCAGGAAGAGAAAGAGTATGGAATATTAGAAAATGAAAACGGCGCGACAGAATAATCATCGATAAAAAAGTAAAAAGAGGAAACGCGATAACGATATCTGGAACAATTGTTTTATCTGATAAGAAACGAAGAAGAGCCAGAAATTGCTATCAAAATAAAAATTATAGTAAATAAAGCAGTGTGGATTGTTTCTGTGTTTAAAAAAGGTTATGGGTTTTTATGAGCTTCTCCGGACGGGTCAGTAGGTGACAATAATATTGTGGAAGTTAAGTGACTGTATTCATCCCGAGAATATTCATCTCTAGAGGCAGCCGAATCCATAAAAACATGTAGCTTGTTAAGTAAATGTCCCTAAAGAAAACAATAACTTCTTCTTTAGCCTGTTTGCATCCACTCCTGGACAAAGGCCTCCCATGAGTTCTTCACTCTTCTCTGTTTTGTGCTATTTGGTACCAGTTTCTCCCCACTTTTGCTTTGGAGTCATCTAGCCATCGTTTTTGTGGTCTTCCTCTGCTACGACTATGCTCGCGTGGTCTCCAATCTAAAATGTTTCTCGTCCACCTTTAGTTGTTTTGTCGTGGCACGTGTCCTATCAGTGGCGGATCCAGGGGGGAGATGGGGGCGATCGGCCCCAACTCTCAACCCAAGTGATTTATTTTTGAAGTTATACTTCTTTAGGCGCGATTTCATTGAGGGTGAAATTTTATTAATCTGCGCGTATGCGCACACAGGCAGTATGGAGTTCGTTACTAAATGTTTTAATTTATGTATTTATCAGTCCAGAAAAGGTGTGGAAAGAATATATTAGTGTTTTTAAATATATTTTTCTACAAACGTGTTAAAAATACAATTTATAGCACTCCATAGGAGCGTTAAAAATGCTACTTTAAAGCACCGGTGCTTTAAAAATTTTAAGGAACTGCAGTTAAAAGTGAATTGTCAAATTGTGAAACGTCAAAATATTTATATTTCATTATTAACATTAATAGATATTAATAATACAACTTGCGCAATTTGAAAAAGGTGGGTGGTTTAAAAGGCTTTTTAAAATTTAATTTAAACTGTATTGCATTTTTAACACGTTTGTACAAAAAAACTATTAAAATTTGTTAGAATATACAAAAATAAAAGTAGATGTTATTCTGATTTACGTATTGACAGTATAGGCAGTTTTGATGTAATGTCAAGAAAAATATAAAAATGGAATGTCAGTCAAGTTCAAGTAAAAGTTTTTGTAGGTATTGTCCTGTAATTGAGAATGAATAAATTATAATTGTTCATATATAAGACGTTTGTAGAAAAAATATTGTATGATATAGGTACGTGTTAAAAAGTACATTTTTAAGGCACTCATGTGAATTGCAGAATGAGCGAAGCGAATCTTTCACACGAAACTTTCACATACGTGCCTTAAAATTGTACTTTTAACATTTATATCATAAATAACTATTATTACAATTTTTGTGTATTTGGACTTGTCTACCTCGGGAATAAGATAATAAGTAATATGTCTGTTTGTCACTATGTCTGAGAAATCTTGTAGCCTGGATAATTAAAAGGGTATAGCTCAGCGGTAGAGCGTTCGACTGGAGATCAAGAGGACCCCGGTTCGAATCCTGGTGTTTTCTAATCTTTTTTTAATTTTTGGTATTGTTTTAATAAAACTGTTTGGAAAGTAGTAAGTAAAAATTAATTTAATCTTTAAATAAAATACAAATAAACTGTCCGAAAGTATATTTATTTCATTGAAATCATATTTAGAAGTATAACTTCTTACGTGCGTACAAAGTACACACACATTTTTTTTTATTATAATATAAAGATTATAAAAACATTCATTTATTTTTTCAAATGGATAATTATACATGTTTTAAAATTACAATATTATATGAATTATGAATTACATATAAATATATTTTATTAGTATGGGACTTGGCCAAAACGGGCCAGTGACGCCAGTGTATTTTGAAATGAGTAATTTATAATCCTTATAAATTAAGAAATAAAAATAATCACAATAAGCATATTTAAAAAAATATATGTAATCCTATATTCTGTGAACGCATACTAAGCATCTCCACGTATAATTATAAAATTGTTTGCAGATAACTGATTGCAGTGTATTTTGGTTATCGATGCAAATAACATCTCTAATACTGATTCGTGCAGATCTTAGTTTGTACAGCTGGTTCCTAAAAAAACTGATACGACTCTTAGTAAGATTTGATTACTTTGAGCAGTGTATGATTGGTCTGACATTATATTATATTTATTATGACAGACAAATAATAAAATAAACAAACAAACAGCCATTTTTTGAGGTTGAAGTTATTTGACAAATTTTAAGATTTGGCAGTGACAGTGACAGTATGTAAATAATAAGTATTTATCCATCAAAATATAATAAATTAAATATAACTAAACTCATAATTATTATATCACACCTCATCAAAACCTTTTTACAAGAACATAGTTAGCGATTTTGATATGGCTTAGAGCCAGACTACATCAAGATCGCCTATAAATCGTGCTGGTAACTGCCTTGCATCGAGACCAAAAACAAAAAGAAGAAGAAGAAAGTACACTGCTCAATTTTCTACAATATACGCTTTAAGAGTCGTATCAGTTTTTTTTGGAACCAGCTGTACATTGTTAGCGTGATTAATAGTATTTTGAGTTTATTCTTCTTTTTTTATATTAATATAGTTTGTGATTTACGAAGAGTTATAAGATGTCAAAGAAACGATAAACGAAAGGAATCAGAAGCTTCTACCGAGAACTTAAAAAGTAAAAAATTGAAATGTCGCAATATAATTGATTATTTTTTTTAAATCAACGTAATTTGGGTAATAATATTAATAGTAATGATGATAATAAATATGTACAAGGTACATCTTATCAGATAGATCATACTATGAGACCTACTGATCTTGGATCAAATTTAAGTTCTGAGAGAATTCAAAACAAGTCATGCGATTTTTCAGTGTGCCCGATACAAATCAACGATAATGCAGTAAATACCAATTCTACTTTCGAGAGGTTTATGGAAAAATGTATGTCTAAAAAGGGTCGTTTTCACGCTACGTCTTATTGTACGTTTTGTGTGTCATGCAAAACGTACGACCAAACATACGTTTTGTCAAGTGTATAGATACATATTAACGTTTTTCAAACAATGTGTTCAATCTTCGCAACAAAACAATTTTGCCAAGGATTTTACCTGCCTCCAAGGTAGTTTGACCTCCATCTCTAATCATCTCTTTTGTTATTCCGTCGTCTCTATATTTTCCATTTTTCATTTGATTTAGCATTTATAACTTCCTCGTTAGTAATAAACGATACCATAATAATAACGTTAGTAATAAACTATACCATTTATACTACAGCCAACGATCAAATGTGTAATTTGGAACAGAAGTGTCAGAAGAAATGGAGATAAGGAGAGGGGCCAGGCAAGGTTACATACTGTCGCCGTTATTGTTTAGTGCTTATTCTGAAGAAATCACACAAGAAGCTTTGGTAAACGAGACAGTCGGCATAAAAGTGAATGGAAATTTAATTAATAACATTAGGCATGCCGACGATACAGTCATAATATCAGACAACTTGGAAGACTTAGAAATAATAATGAACAAAATATTAAGATATATGTAGTGGAGAATACGGACTCTCTCTTAACATCAAAAAACCCAAATTTATGAAAAATAGCAAGAACAACAATACAAATGAAATATTAACTATAGACGGCCAGCAGTCTGAGAGAGTAAAAAAATATACTTACTTGTGAACGATAATCACAGAAAATAACGATTAGACTGCAGAAATAAGAGAGAGAATTGAAAAAGCACGTGCCAACTTCGTGAAAATAAAAAAGATTTTATGCAACAAAGATCTGATACTGGCCCTCAGAATAAGGCTAATTAAATGTTATGTACACAGTGTGCTTTGCTATGGAGCTGAATCATGGACATTAAATCGAAATGCAATAAATCGACGGCTCTCTTAGCAAGACAGAGACGAACTAGTTTTGGTGTGAAATAGTTTTCAGTGTTTTTTTCTGTTAACAGTCATTTTTAATATCTTTATTATAACCTTTTGGGTCTTATTCTGCGGTATCTCATGAAACTGATTACGCAAAAAGATCTCATGGGAATATTTTTCCCAAGAAACGCGAGGTTTTCGCCTTGCTTAAACATATTTTGCTGAATTTAAAATCAAAATCCTATTATTACATCTACAGATGCATATGAAATATGCATCTACATGCATGGTCGTCGTCCACATGTTTACAAAAAACATATTGTTTCCATAAACTATAAGCGCTAAAACAAATTTAGCAATTTCCCTATTCTACTTTGCAAAATTCATATAGTGTCACACTTGATTATACATTTGACACACTGTTCGTCAACGTGTTAAAATTTTTATGTGTATAAACAAAATTTGTGCAATGCAATACATTTTTACTTTGTCGACAGTGAATGGAAGAGGTCGTAAAATTTTATTACCATCTGTGTGAGATAAGATGAATGCCTGACTAACTGGAATATTTAGTTACGGAGAAACATGATATGTAATTAGTCTATGTTGTGAGGCCGCTTCCGTCTGAAAAAGAATCTGATTTGGTTTCTTTGCGGATTCCTATTCAAAAATGTCCCCTTTAAATAAATCAGAAGGGTGCCGGCGAAATTTTTGGGCAGAAATTGTTTAAAAAATGTTTCTAAACAAATTCACAATATTACCATTTTTTGTCCAGGAAAATATTTTTTTCTTGTTTTTTGGGTCATTCTAAGCAAGAAATATATGTCATTTTTCTCAAAAGTTGATAGTTTTCGAGTTAGAGGTGAATTAAAATCTGAAAAATGCGAAAATACACATTTTCGAGGCGTAAAAACTCATATTTAAATTATTATATTTAAGGTTGGCAAGTCCTTAAAGTAAAGTTTAAACATTCATTTTTGAAATTCTGAGTAGTAATCGGGTCTAACTTCAATTTAGACGGTTGTTTTTTAATTGTTAATTATGCGCGTCCATCCGATTTTAATGCCAATGCGGCAGGCTCTATTTCAACCATCTCCTATTTTGCCCTGTAATTTTTTAGGTTTTTTGTCTCCTTCTAAACAAAAAAGATATCTTCTCATTTTTCTGAGAAGTTAACAGTTTTCGAGTTACAAGGGATTTAAAATCTGAAAATTGCGAGAATACACATCGTTTGCTGAGAACATTAGTGACGTAACTTCAAAAACGTAGTTTGTAGCGCCGTAACTGTATCATGTATGGATATTGCACGGAGAATATAATATTATGTTTTAATGTAATACCGCCACATGTTGCGAGTTCTAGGGGTATTTTACAGAAACGTTTGCACAATATTCCGAAGTATGGGAGAGTTGTAGAAGGAAGTAATAGGACAAAGAATTTATGTTTTTATTTAACTATAAACAAATTAAGGAGAAGAGCATGCAAAATATTTTTATGAATACCCTTAATATTGGAAATCGATTTCTTCGAACAAGTTGGGCTGAGTCAAAAGATTATAACATCGTTCAGAAAGATAATAGAGGAAATCATCAAAAACGCACGATAGACGAGAAACTTAAGGAAACCGTCGTAAGAAAACACATAAATAGCTTTGAGCGCGTAGAGTCTCACTATTTAAGAGCTCAAACTCGTAGAGAATTCCTTGATGGATCATTAACCTTAGCTCAGATGTATAGATACTACAAAGAGTAACGAGAAGAAAAGCAGTTGCCATCTGTCAAAACATGTACATATGAAACATTTTCTAACCCAGAATGTAATATCTCGTTTTTAAACCGACGAAAGATCAGCGCGCAACTTATGAGGTGTATAAACAACGCAATCAAGAAGAAAAATACAAAGGCCAAGAACAATACACACGTCACATTCGTAGTAAAGAAAGAAGCCGAGAAGAAAAAGCAAAAGATATTACAAAGCCTACATAAAAAATAATAAACTCATAGTAGCTTGCTTCGATTTGCAAGCAGTATTACCTACGCATTGCAGAGATATTTCTCTCCATTTTTTTATAAGTCCTGCCTCAATTGCTTTAATTTTACGATTTTCGAAGTAGCATCGCAAACGGTTCCTGCTTTTTTGGCACGAAGCCACTGCTATGCGAGGAGCAAATTAAATTGCAACATGCCTCTCTAGCTATTGGAATGAAATGGACGCTGAAGACTTTTTTTGACTTCAAGTACCTTTCAAAAATTTTTGGAGAAAAATTCACCAAAAATTCGGATAACGAGAAAGTAATATGGAATAATATACAAATTCTTAAAGTAGAAACGTGTTTTCCTACAAAAGTTTTTAACAAAACTAACTTTGACTATACAACCTATAAAACTATTGACCTTTCTACTCGACGTTTTTCTGATAATAATAATATTTTAGAGCAATATAACTTAAAACCAGCCTACGAAAAGCCTCCTACTGTAGAAGACAAAAAAAAGAGCATTTACTGGAACTATGCAAAAAAATCTTATTGCAAATGTACACCAATCATTTTATTTCAATTTGTTGAGTTAATTTCTTGTAAGTGATTTTTAATAATATACAATTATAATTATTAGATTTATCTAGTAAACTACCATTTATAACTTTGTCTGTTTTTTCATTGTTAATCTGTATAACCATAACAGTAGCAGTTATGGTTAATGAGTTATTTAAAAAGATAATGCAATACGAATACCGCCATATCTTACAAATATTTATAACGGTTAAATATTACTTGTTTTTGAAAAAAGATATCCATTCGTGTGCTATTGAATTACTAATATTCTAATATTCAATTACTTGTCTTAAAATATCTATTTTGTAGAAGAAGAAACCCGCAGTTGTATCGGTATTGAATGGGATGTGCGATATATTAAGATAAATGATCTTTTAAGCTTCGAAAATGCGTATTATCGCATTTTTCAGATTTTAAATCGCCCCTAACTCGAAAACTATCAACTTTTGAGAAAAATGACAAGATACCTTTCTTTCCAATTTCTGGCCAAAAATTTCGCCCTCAGATTTCCTTCCGCAAAGAAACCGAAACATAATTTTCTTTCAGACGGGAGCGGCCTCATAACATGGACTAAATGTTTCTTGCTATTAACATTGTTATTAGGCGTTGATAAAATTACTGTTTAAACAATTTGGCATCATAGCCAATTGAGCCGATGGGTGTAACGATAAAAAAGTGTTCAGGTTTCTACATATTACTGAGTCATCATGTAGAAATCTACAATTAAGTTGAAAATGTTACCACAATGGCATGCTACAGTAGAGCCATCTCTAGGATCAGAAACAAATTAATTGAGGGTACATATCAACCTTAACACACGATAAAGCGAAGAAAGGGGAATTGATGACTGATATCCTTGACATGATGGAAGAGCGACGGAAGTACAAAAATAAACACGAAACAAAAGTATGGAGAAATACACAAAAAAATAAGGACAAAAATAGAGAAGCTAACGAGGGATGGTTGTCGGAAAAATGCAAAGAAATTTAACAATATGAAAAGAAATGCGATTACCAAAACATGCACAAGAAGATAAAAGAAATGACAAATAAAAGAAAATACAACAGCTCAGCAACGGATAGGTATACTTGATATCAAACAGAATTTTTTTCTCAGAACCAACAAAGATTCTAGAAACATGGAAGCAATATTATGTTGAAAACCTCTTTGCTTCAGAACGCATTAATGATTACTCAATTGAAATCACCGAAATCTGTCCTTTCATTCTTAATAATTCAGAGGTAGAAAAAGCAATACGCTTCTCAAAAATAACAAATCTCCAGGACCTGACAATATTCATGCTGAAATGTAAAACTCTTAATGTTAAATGGATAGTTCATTTCTATTTCAGAATTCCGGAAAATTTGTTGCAATCAACCTTCGTGGCCATACCTAAAAACCCAAACACTAAATTGTGTGACCAACATAGACTAATAAGCCTAATTAATCATATCACCAATGTCTTCACCAAAGTCATACACTTGCACTTATAATAACAGAATCTACAACAAAGTGTGAAGCGAAAATCAATGAGTCACAATTTGGTTTTACGAATGCTTTGGGTACAAGAGAGGCAGTACAAGGATGTAGACATGTGCGTGAAGGCCTTTTTGACAATGTAAAACAAGACTAGCTAATTGAAATTCTGCAAAACATAGGAATTTATGATAAAGACATCCGAACTGTGACAAGTCTCTACTGGAATCAGACAAACAGGGTAAAAGTTGGCAATTCGATCACAGAGACCATTGAGATCAGAAAAGGTGTGCGACAGGAATGTGTTCTCTCCCTTCTCGTATTTAGATAATATTTACTCCGAAGAGATTTTAAAAAACGCACTGGATAAAGCAAACGGAAGCATAAAAATCAATGGAGAATTGACAAATAATATCCGATATGCGGACGATACAGTCGTACTTGCCAGCAGAATAGATGAACTTCAGCATCTTATGGACAGGGTACAAAGAGCGAATGAGGAAAGAGTACTTTACCTCAACATAAATAAAATGAATGCTGGTGAGCAACAGTCAAAAACCTGCCAATCAATTGAAAATAAAAAACCAATTAATTCAACACGTAGCTGTAGGTTCGTATGTACCTATACCTTGGAACAGTCGTCAACTCGAAATGGGATCAAAAAGCCGAAATACGATCTAGAGTTAAAAAGGCCAGAACAATATTTAGCAACATGAGAAATAAGTATATTTACCGATTCCCACAAATCTCTCCTACTAAAAATACGGCGGCTAGAATGCTATGTATTTCCAGTCTTGCTGTACCTACGGCGCAGATGCCTGGACAATACCGGGAATATTATTGAAAAAGCTAGAGGCATTTGAAATGTGGGTGTACCGACGTATCCTCAAAATATCCTGGACGACCCAAACCACCAACGTACAGGTATTGCGCCGAATGGGAAAACAAAACGAAATCTATTTCATATTATTAGACATGATAAATATCGTATACCTACTTATAACAACTACCGTATACAGGGTAAAATAGAGAACAAACGCGGATCCGGAAGAAGAAGACACTCATGGCTTCAAAACTTACGCCAACGGTTTGGACTAACATCGATCGAGTTATTCAGAAAAGTCGCAAACAAAATTCAAATAGCTATGATGATATCCAACGTCCGCATTGGATAAGGCATATGAAGAAGAAAGGATTTTTAATAAATTTTTGTAATTTAATTTGTTTAGAGTCCTGGATTATGAGCATAGCTACTCATGGCTACGCACATCATCCAGGTCCTGAACATCTTTCAATCCGTCCTCAGTGAACCTCAAATAGCAAGTTATCCCACTAGATTAAATACGAAAAACGTGGGTGAAATTTCACCAATATGCGATTAGGAGGTGGCACTTAATGAGGAATGCGAAGAAAATGAAAAACCTGAAGAGATAAACCAGTGGCGGCTCGTGGCCTTGGAGACAGGGTCGGCAAGGTTTTTTGTCTCTTCATATAGGTATACCATCAAACTAAAAGGCTTAAATCATCATAGGAGATTTTGTTGTTTTTTGTTTTTTTTTTATTTGATGTACCGTGATGATTCTCTCTTGTTTTATGGTGTTTCGACCATACGTGTTGATTCTTTTGAGACAAGATAAATCTCGTTTATTTGAGGCAGAAATTGGTGGTAGTGGTGATAAGATAATTGATGAACAGTTTGTTATAATGAATTGCAGTACTTACTACATAGAATTATACATACATATTTTGTAACTTATCCCACTGTCTGAAAATATTTGGATCGGCATAATTTTTAAGTACCTAACTTGTTATAATAAATATCTTGGAAATTCTTTGGAAAAGAGGTCAAAAATTTGCAAATCTTCAAAATTCGAAAAACGAGTATCTATTTGCATATATTAGTAGGTATCCAAAATTTCAAGATATACCTATTCGTTTTTCGAGATATGTATCATGTTGTTGTCTTTTTTGGAATGGTTCGGAAATATCAAGCGAGTCCAAAATGTCACTGCGTATTTATTAATAATAATAATAATAATAATAAACTCTTTGCGTACGAAAATTTCTGGGAGAAACTCCAGCATACCAAGTCACCTAGGGCTCGAAAACACGGAAAGAGTCCCACCAGAGCTCAATCCTTTTGATACCGTAGGTATCTGGGATGAGTCAATTTTCCCCTTAGAGGGAGTGTGAGCCGTATGGCTAAATCTGGAGAAACTCTTTATTACAGAGACAAAATAAAGAAGTACAAGTACCAAATATAACAATATAGGAAAAAAAATCTCTGTAAACGGGACAAGAGAACAATATGGCACAACACGAATGCTGTGCCTGCTGATCAAAGCTCTGGCCCTTTTTTAACAATTAAATAACATTTTCTGCTGGCATATATAAATCAAATATATATCAGTTATATTACAGTTAATTAAATTTAAATAATAGAAATTAAATAAAAAAGAAACAATACAGGTGATAGGACATGAAAAGTAATGTTTATAGGGTATTATGTGTTGACTCAAGAAGATGTAATTTCATTTTTCTTTTGAATGAGTTAATAGGTAGTCTTTTCATTGATTCAGGGATACTAATATATAAGTTGTAAATATTGTAAGAGTATGACTTACGGAATGTTGTTGTTTTGTACGTGGGTGGAGATATCAAACCTTTGGATCTGACATTAATATTGTGAACGTCTGTCCTAAACTTAATTCAGTCATATAGATATGGCGGACATTTTGTTGCTATTATACGATGATAGAGACAAAGAGCATGTAGTTTTCGTCGGTTCGCCATATCAAGCCATTTAGCATCCTTAAGCTTATAGGAGACACTCTTATACTTCCTAATACCGTAAATAAATCTAAGGCATGACTTCTGCACTTTTTGTATTCTATTTATATCAAACTGGTCAAGACAAGGACCATACACGACATCTCCATAATTGAAATGCGATAAGACTAAAGACTCCGTTAGTAATATTTTATGCCTAGAGCTTAAAATATGTCGATGCTGAAATACATAATATTTTTAATGAACTGTATGCTTTTTGAATACAAGCCGACACATGTTTTTTAAATTTAAGATCAGAATCTAGGAATAAATCCAAGCTTTTGGACACATCAGTGCAATTAATTTTATTATCTTGCAACAAAATTTGAATATTTCTCCTAATACTGTCTTTGTTTTTACCGAAAACCATAGCGGATGATTTAATTTTAGTTGATGTTTTTCAGATTCAATTACGAGTTTAGATAAATCACTATTAAGCTTTTCTGAAGCACTTGCCAAATCTGTAGGAGAGAATGTATAATAAATACACTTGAGTATCATCAGCATAACAATGAACACTAACATTATCTAAATTGGATGTTAAATTAGAAATATAAATACTAAAAAGAAGTGGCCCAAGGATAGATCCTTGCGGAACACCTCTAGATATATTTAATATATCAGAAGCTCCACTGTTAGTTTCGAAATATTGCTGCCGATTACTAAAATAACTTTTCAATAATTTAATCGCATCTAACGAAAATCCGACATAGTGTAAAATACCAAACAGTAATTCATGAGAAATAGTATCAAATGCCTTAGAAAAATCAAGAAGAATCAATACAGTATTTATTTATTTATTTATCATTTATTCAGGTCTGTCCCTTTTATAATATCATCCACAATATTTAGCAAAGCAGTGCTACATCTATAGCCACTGCGAAAGCCAGACTGGAAGGAAGGAAGTATTTTATATTTATCTAAGTGACTCTTGATTTGGAGATACATAATTTTTTCTAAAACTTTTGATAGTACCGGTAACAGACTAATAGATATTAATTCACCAAGCTCTTTTACTTCCTTTATTTTAGGAATTGGTAGAACTCTAGCAATTTTCCAAGCATCGGGAAAAACATTATTTGCCAAACAAGTATTAATTATGTCAGTTACATAACGAACAATGAGTGGGCAACACATAAGTATCATATTAATAGTGAGTAAGTCAGAACCTGTAGATTTGGATTTTATTTCTAGTAGTAATTGATAGACGAATATTTCCCCAACAGTCTCAAACTTAAACAAATGTGAAAAATTGTTTCTAACATTATTATAAAAGTATAAAAGATTCAGATCAAGTGGCATATTTGTTAGAGCATTAGACAAGAAATGAGAATTTATTTCATTGGGCCTATTCAAAAATTCTGGTAGAATATTGTTTTTCTTTGTACTGTTAATATTTAACTGATTAAATTTTTTCCACATTATTTTACTTGAATTACCCCCCAAGAAATTTACTTCTAAATAAGACTTCTTCTCATTGCGTAACATAATATTGGCTTGGTTCCTTAAAGTTTTATAATAATTCCAATGAGCTAAATTTTTAGTCCTTTTACAACGTGTAAATGCTTTATTTCTAAGTGTAATAATTAACTGTATATTGTCTGTGAGCCAAGGTGGCCGATTTTTCTGTATTTTAATTAATTTAGAAGGAGCTACAAAATCAAAAAGATCTGTTAAAATACTGTTAAAAAACATTACCTTTTCATTAACATCAGGAATATTTAAAATATGAAAAAATGGTGAGTAAAGTAACAAATTTTGAAAATATTCAAGGTCAATATCTTTTAAATTTCTTCTGTATATCATTTAAATTTCAGATTTATTTACAAATTCCTTAAGAGAACATAAACAATAAAATGATCAGACTGTTCTTCTGGAATAACAAACTAAAGTATCTGCCTCTAATGTTGGAGTATTATCTGTAACCAAAATCAAGTCCAGTAAAGTAGATGTTGTTCTTGTGACGCGAGTAGGTTTATTTATTAATTGTTTCAGATTAAATGAATCAATAGACTCACTAAAAAGAACCGTTTTTCTTTCACTAACATCCAACATGTCAATGTTGAAATCTCCACCCATAACCATATAATCACATTCAGGTATGTAGCTAGAAACAGTGTCTTCAAACGTGTTAAGAAATTCGACCAAATTCTGCTTTGGCGGCCTATAAAAGTTACCAATTAAAAACTTGCTTTTATTAGCTTTAATCGTTATCCATATATGTGTTCTAAGTGATTTGAAATATTTTTAAATAATTCTACAAACGAAATGTTACAATTTATTGTATAAAAAGCTACACCTCCTCCATTTGTATTTCTGTCACATCGAATAAAATTATATCCCCGAATCAACAAATTTTCAGACAATAGGTCAGGAGATAAACGAGTTTCCTGAAGACCTACAATATCAAAACGCCTATTCAATAACATAGATTTAAATTCAACAGAATGCAAAGTTAATGATCGTACATTTGGTTTTATAAAAATAAAAAAGTATTTGTAAATAATAACAAGTAAATAAACTATGTACTAAATAAGAAAAAAGAAAAAAACAAGGCTGTTCACTGCGCACCTGCTGTGTTC
Source organism: Diabrotica virgifera virgifera (assembly GCF_917563875.1). Classification (NCBI taxonomy): domain Eukaryota; kingdom Metazoa; phylum Arthropoda; class Insecta; order Coleoptera; family Chrysomelidae; genus Diabrotica; species Diabrotica virgifera. The sequence goes on from NC_065448.1 coordinate 41,689,071, forward strand.
GTATACTTCTTTCTTCTAAAAAAAAAAAAAAAATAAAAAATCTCCCGGCTTGGACATTATTCCTTATGAAGTATATAAAAGTCTTCCTCATAATTGGGTGCTTTATATGTCATCTCTGTTTAATAAGATTTTTGAAACCGGAACCATTCCTAAAAGTTGGTGTGAAATCCTTCTTTCGATGCTTCATAAAAGTGGACCTCCTGATGAACCCACAAATTATAGAGGTCTGGCACTATTAAATTGCTCACTTAAAATTTTTACCAACATACTTCAGTCTAGACTTTCATCTTGGTGCGAGGAATACCGTATTCTACCTGAATCTCAAGCAGGTTTCAGACCAGGCCGCGGTTGTATTGACAATGTTTACACCTTGAGCTCTATTATTCAGTTTCACATAAGACATAAAAAACGTAAGCTATTCTCCATCTTTGTTGACTTTAAAAGAGCATTTGACTCGGTAAATCACGCATTACTCTGGCAAAAATTATACCGTTCTGGTGTGACATCTAGGATCCTACAAATCGTTAAAAATTTATACCAAACTGCTTATTTTAAAGTAAATGCTTCAAATGGTCTGTCTAGGTCATTTGATGTTACGGCTGGTGTACTACAGGGTGAAACTTTAAGCCCATTACTTTTTTCCTTATTTATTACGGATATTGAAACATTCTTCTAAGGAAATGGTGCTCGAGGTGTAAGCATTGATTCAAAAAATGAAATTCTGCTACTCCTGTATGCTGATGACCTAGTTATATTAGCTGACTCTGAAGCAGATGTTGGAAGAAAATTAAAATTACTTGAATCCTACACTAAATCCAACGATCTCACTGTTAATACCACAAAAACAAAAATACTCATATTTTCAAAAGGTGGCCATACCACAAAAAACATTAATTTTTTTTACAACAATAATCCAGTGATCTCAACCAATGCATACAACTATTTGGGAGTGACATTTACTAAATCATCACTTTTTCGCGAAATGTCGTATACAACCATCGATAAAGCCAAGCAAGCAGTTGGATCAATTCTCCAAATTTTAACATCTAGTAAAATAGACTCGTGGTCACCAAGAATCAAACTCTTTGAGTCACTGGCATTGAGTGTGATGTCAAACTGCGCTCCCGTTTGGGCACTTAGATACACTGAAGCTCTCGAAAAAGTACAAACTACTTATTTAAAACGAATTCTGTTACTCCCAAAAAACACCCCTGACTATGCAACGCGGTTAGAAACGGGACGTGTAAAATATTCGTATAATCTTTTTAAAATGACTTTGAGTTGGTTACAAAAAATTCTGCTTATGGACGATAAACGTTATCCCAAACTTTGTTACAATCAACAACTACGATTAGTAGGTTTAGCAGATGAAGCATATAATTGGGCAGCACAGGTTAAAGGTATGTTTGATTTCATTGATTGTACAGATATATGGATTAATCTCAGTCTTACTTCGCTTAATAAAAATAAGAAAATGTTACTGCTAAAATTTTATAACAAATTGCATGAAATGGACATAACTTTATCTCAGAGGTCTTCTTTTCTGTCTTTCTACCCTACATTTAAAGTACATAGAACCCCAAACCCTTACCTATTACTTAAACTGCCAATACAGGTCACGCGGACTATAACCCAACTGAGACTGTGTAATAAATTTCGAATTTCATTCACCTATAAGGGATGTTACTATTCTATCGATCCAGATAATATTTGCACAGCCTGTAACACAAGACAACTCGAAACTATTGATCACCTTCTATTTAACTGTCCTATCTATAGCACTATGAAACCAGTGGTTATTTGTTTTCAAAGCATGGATTCACTATTAAAAATGCTCTTGATAATCTCACTCCCAACAACGCTAAAATCATTGCGGGGTACATATGGAACATTTTAAAACTCAGGGCGTTTATCTTGAATGAATAATTTTTCTCATATAAGTTCCATTGTGCAATTCTATATTTACTGTTTATTTATATATATGTTTACATTTTTTTTTGTTTGTAATTTTTGTATCACTATTATTCGTCTCTTTGTAATGTAATTTTGTCATGTGTGTATTACTCATTTATTACCTATTTATTTTGTTATACTATCTCTGCATGTCACTATACGTATTTGTTCAAAAAATTTTATTATTGTATTGTCGAACAAACCTCTTGCTATGGACTTATTGTATTCCAAGAAGCAATAAATATATAATTATTATTATTATTATTATACTTCTTTCTTCACTCCTGCTAAATATCGGCTAAATCATCTGAACCATTAATTAAGCGTTTTTTTCCAGAAAAAAAAAGCATAAATCTTCCCCTTTCTGGACCAAGCATTTTTTTACCCACTTTGTCTTTGACTTCCCTTAGAAGTTCATAACGTTGTTTCGTTAACTCTTCAACAATAGAGATACCTGTTCCTTTTAGTTTCGTTTTATTGGCATAAATATGATTTCTGGACACCAGTGACGAAAATTTTAGAATTACCGGTCTTACTTTTTGTGACATTTCATCTTTTTGACGAAAACCAGTACGGTATGCTGCTTCAATTTGGCAATCGGAAACATTCATTTTTTCGTTAAAGATATTATTTAAATTGTCTTTTAAGTTTTCCTTTGTGCTTTCCGATAAACCAAATACTCTTAATGAATAATTTTTATGGGATTGTTCCAAGAAGTCGATGGAATTTTTTAAATCCTTATTTTCCGCTTGTATATCAGACATTTGGGCCTCCATTGAACTAATTTTCTTATCGATATCATCAAAACGAGTTTTAAATTTCTCTTGGAACATATCCGTAAGTTTTTCAATAATAGTATCTAAAAATCTCTTATCTGACAGAAACTCATTAACAATATCTATAGATAGTTTTTTTAATTCTGATTTTTATCTTTCTGTAAAAATCATTTTTATAGAAGAAATAAGGTACTCACTGTAATTATAGATCAGATTTTTCAAATAACTATACTTTAATGATAATCACTTTAGCTGGAGTGCAAACACGTCTAGTCGCTACCAACAGACATGAACGAATGACCAACAGACATGAACGAATGTCTGTGGAAACTATTGGAAACTACTATCATTACGAAAATCTCTGAGATTTTGCACCAGCTTTCGTATTCTATTTTCTGAATAAATAATGTCAGTTGACTGATTTTGAACAATAATGAATATCTTAAGCAAACTCTGTCTTAAAAATATTTAAAAGAATTTAAATTTAAAAGAAAGTTCTCAAATCAATTGCTTCACGGATCGAGGTATCGCCAATTTCAAAATCAAAATAAAAATCAATAATAAAATCAATAATAAAATCAAAAACCTCCAAAAGCTGTTCACGAAAATCTGCTACAGATACTAAAACTACCAGAGATAATCTGCTTAGATAAAACTAACCGAGATTTAAAATTTCATCGCGTCTGACAAACTGTTCGCTTTTTTTTTCGAAACAAATTTGTTCTAAAGCAGTAATCCGTTTAGGTGAGCTAAACTGGCAAGAAAAGACGATATTCTTTATTTTTTTACACGTATCATTAGAGTTGCATAAGTTTGACTTGAATGTTTGAACTTGACTTGAGTTTGACTTAATTTCAAGTCAAACTCAAGTCAATCCTTCTGATAAATAATTCAAGTCAAGTCAAACTGATCAATTGTACAGGTTTGAAAATTCAAACTGTTTGTCAAACTAGTTTGAAAGAGTTTGAAAAATCATTTATTTAGTAGATATACTATTTGTCGAGATAGACGTTAGTTGCCAATTAAGATAAGAAAATTAATAATTAGGGGAGTGCATATAGATTTTCACTTTGGAAAAAATCAAACAAAATAGAACTTTCTGTAATTTCATTCAGACATGTTTAATAAACAACATATCAAAAAGTTCTACTCGAGAAGTGGATGCTTCATTTTTTTTATTAAACAAATGAACTACGAAGTTTGATGTTTTTTAAAATAAGTCCGAAAATATAAATTTTAGAACAAAACTGACTTGACCATTGAAAAATTCAGAAAATTTTACAAAATAAAACCTTATATAAAGAATTTTCTAAAATTAAATCTGTATCTTCTATAATTTTTTATTTATAACGCTAAAGTCACCCTTCTCACAAACATTGGCGCACTGTAAACTAGCGTACGGCAAAGTGCACGGTTGAGTTATTTTAATGTAATTATTTAACTAATGGATCAAATGAAATTTTACAAATTGAACCTAAAAGAAGAATAATTAAGCTATCTTATGGTTATAATAAAAAGAAATAAAATGTATGGGCATAAGTACGGTGTGGGCGGAAAGTGAGCCTTACATGAATTTTGTTTAAAAAAGATTTAAAAATGTGTAACTAATACTATTTTTGTTATCAAACCCTCAATTTTGCACGACTTACCTTTCAAGAATTGTACTAAATGATGATTTATTTAAAAAAAATCTCAAAAATTTAATTCAAATGATATGCCGTCTTAAAAAATGCAACTATTGACATCTTCGTAGTTTTATAGAATTACCACCACTTTAAGACGGTATTACTCAAGTTTAAACATATCTATTACAGTTTTATAAGTGCTTTTTTACAGCTTAGGATGTAATATTTAAAATGCACGAAATTATTTTACTTTAGAAATAAAATAGACTATTTCTTTTTGAGAAAATTAAGAAAGATAACAAAAATGTAATACAAAAACCGAAAATTACCAGCTAAAAAAATGTTTATATAAAGTGATCAAAACTTTTTTCTGTAAAACTTACCTAAAATACATTTAATAATAAACTTCAACAATAATAAATGTTCAGCAAACAATTATCAGTTTTACGAAAAAAAGTTATTCTTTATAAAATACTCTGCATCGTATATAATCTAAGATGCCATCATCAAATATCAAATTTATTGAATTTTATACGAGGTATGTCAAATAATATGAATTTCACTCAAGAGTAAAGTATCGTTAAATTTCACAATATCGAAAATTTTTATTAAGAAAAGTTGTTTGGAATTAAAAAAATTTGTTTTAGTGTTCAATTACATCCTTGTAATTAAAATATTGTGAATAATAAAGGCACTTAACTCTTAAGAAAAATTCATATTTTTTACATACCTCGTATAAAATTAAAAAAGCTTAATATCTGATGGTTGTATCTTAGATTTTAGACCAGGGAGAGCATTTTATGAAGAATAACTTTTTTTCGTAAAAGTGATAATAAAATAGTTATCATAAATGTAATAAAATGATGATGAGTACCTATCCGTAATTTGAGAAATAATTTAAAAAAAATTTTCGATTAGAATAATGTAATTAGTTTTTAATTTCAAACAACTTTTCATAATAGCATTTTTTGATATTCTGAAATGTAAAGGTACTTTACTTTACTCTTTAACGAAATTCATATTTTTGACATAACTATAAAATTGATAAAATTTGATATCTGATGGTTGAGTTTTAGATTTTTGACTATCCAGAGCCTTTTATAACGAATAAATTTTTTTCGTAAAATTGATAATAAAAAAGTTTTCCATGTGGTTCCTAACTACGCAGACATACTGTATAAGAGCTTCTGTATACGAATTTTCAAATTGCAATGCCATATTCAGATTCAGTGTAATCAAAAACAAAATAGAAACATATTTGATCAAAGTAACATGATGAATTTAACGATATTTTTAAAATTATTAATATACAAAACAATTGTTATTGTTTAAACAATTAATAAACAATTAGCTGCCAAATCCGCGAGTAGAACTTTTTACTTTAACATGTATATAAACTAACAAAAAAAGTTTTAGAAAAATATAAGCTTGTTTGAATTTTTCCGAAACAATGCATGTTTTCGTTCTAATTGTACTCCCCTAAATACAATGAGTGCCATGTAAAAGTAACTTGATCAGGGCCGTCGCTACCATGTGTGCAAAGTGTGCATCGCACATGAGCGGCCGAAAGCATACCACTGATGATAATACTTTTTTTACAACGAAAATAAATTCAAACAATTAAAAATAGTAATGATATTTCTATAAACTGTAATATATTCCAAAAAATCTAAACAAAAATGCCAGAGCATGTTATTTATTATGAACATGAACTGCCCTTTTGCAGCTGTAGTTGTAGTCATAAAGTAGTTCCGGGAATACTTTTTAATTCAAAGGGCTGGCGGCTTTCGGACCTTATTTTTATCTACTTGGTCCATATGCCATGCGATTTTTTCAAATTTTGAACATTTTTAAGAGTACGATACGACAATAGGATACTTTCCGAGAATTTAGGTAAGTGCTTGGTCTTGGTAAGTTGCTCTCATTGAGTAATAAAATAGTCTTGTTTATTACTCGATGATTTAAAAAAATCATTTTGATTGCTCGAGCTATAATACTGTTCCTTTATGCTTATAATGTATGGTTATAGATGGGTTACAGTTCAGTCAAGTTGAGAATTTGCTGATTTCAGAGACGCTTTTGATAAACGATTTTGTTTGTAATATATATTATTATAGTAGTGTGATCGTTTCTTTTGCACACTACTGTATTTCAAATAGGCCTGGATCCCGCGTACCAAAAAAAAGTTGATTAATAGCAAGCTGAAAATTTGTTAATAGTTTAACGGTGTCTAGTCGGGCAAACTTTGATGTATGGGAACACTGGATCAGGAGAAGATTTAATTGTGGAACAGTTTAAAAAGTTGGAACGTCAGATTACGAAAACTTCCCATGTATTTTGTCGGACAGAACATCAAATTGATTTGTTACCCTTTCATTAAACTCTCATGCAAAAATCAGACTCCTATTACTAAACAACATGATTCCTGTCCTTAAACATGTTCTTCGTGTTCCAGTCATTAAAATGCCCAGTTGGTAATACACACCAGTCTGATTTTTGCATAAGAGTTTAATGAACTGGTAGCAAATCATTGGAAGTTATGTCCGACAAAATACATGGAACGTTTTCGTAGTCTGACGTTCCAAATTTTAAACCTGTTCCACAATTAAAACTAATAATAATAACTTTCTTTTGGTACGCGGGATCAAGGTATAAAAGTAACGTCAAGATTAGAGCAATTATTATTCATATACGCGTTACGGTCTCCTGCACATGTCTTTAAATACTAGTACTTATGTTAAAACGATCAAAATGTTGAAAGGGGGCGGCAAATATTAAGTTGCACACGGGCGACCAACATTTTAGCGGCGGTCCTGAACTTGATACAGAAAGCCACCAGATATTTAAATCAAAATAGGGTCGTAAATTTGTTGAAAATGATTCCTGTATGCTTAGAATTGCTTGCCAGCAAGTTTCGTTTTATCCATACTTACCACTTATTTATATTTTTATTTGAGTGTTACTAGATTAAAACTTACTTATTCTGAGCCGAAAAATATTCAGGTTTAGATATTATTTCACAAAGCACACACTACAAAACGAACGTAATAAACAAGATAGGCATAAACTTTTTAATATGAACTATAAACTAATTTGCGGAATAACAGAGTACAGATTCAGACATTCAGACCTATCCAAATAAGTCAAAACAAAAGTCGGTACGCTCTCAATTGGAATTGGAAATAAACACGTTGCGCAATATTATGATATTCAAACTTCAAACTGTTTGAAGAAGTTTGATTTCAAGTCAAACCTAAAGATATCGAAATCAAGTCAAGTCAAACTTTTTTACAAAAAAAGTTTGGTTTTCAAGTCAAGTCAAGTTTGTTGAATAAAATCAAACTAGTTTGACTTGATGCATCTCTACGTATCATGCAAAACTAAATTCATTATATGCGCATAATAGCGAGAAAATAAAGCTTGTGATGCAATATGTAGTTTTAACTTTTGCCTGGAGACCATGCAATTCACCACACATCACAGCAACGCCGTCATAAGATTGCCCCAGTTTGCCCTACCAACTTATTTTTGATATCAAAAAATTTTTAAAAATTCTTTAAAACAGAAATATATTCTGCCTTATTGCTTTTACTCACGTTTCTAAAACCTAAAAACCTCTCATAAATATTACCACGTAACGACGTAACGCGTATCGAACAACAATAATTGATAATTGTGAATGACATGATAATCAGAAGTTTAATCTACTTCCAGCGAAAAGCAAATGGTTTTCTAAATCTCAGATTCAATAACGTTATTCAAAATGTAACTATTTGATTATATGTATTAGTTCATTCTGTATTACGAATACACTTCGAATCAGAAAGTAAATATTTCTGAAGCAATTTTATTATTTTCTCTATAATTACTTTGATTTTTAACAAATGCTTCGATCCATCATGTCCACTACATGATAATTCCTGACAACTTAAAAAATTACAATATCAATTAAACGACGTAAAACGGCGTGATTATTTTTGACAATTTCTGCCGATGCGATCTGGCGATGCACTACCGGCCGGCAGATTTAAATATGCCGTACCTGTCTACGGAGAGAATGTATGTTCGCTTGCTCATCGACTTGTTATTTCGTTGAGTTTTACGTGTAAATCATCAGCTGCGGATGCGTTGGGTACGGCTAGCCGAAAAGTCAGATGAATGGCTCGGATCATTCATTTTTTGAGAAGTCTGTTATGCGCAGGGATCACTTAACGCTCGGATTGATCAAATCCTTTTAAAAACCATGAATAAAATTTAGTCTGTATTATCTGACAGATTTTTTTTTACTTCACAGATACAAATATTAAAAAAATCTATCTATATAAATGTGTGGGTCGGCACTGCCGATCCTGCCGACCCTGCCGACCCTGACCGGCCGCCACTGAGATAAACATAGAAAAAGTAGAAGAAACGTTAACAAAATTAAAACCACAAAAAGCTGCGGTGCTGATAAGATTTTAGTTTCATTTTAATTTAAAAATGTACCCGTTTCGCTTAAATTAAATAATTGACAAAACTGAAGTGAATGTAACGTTAGGACGTTAGGAGCTCGATCTCTTCCGCTTGACGGTCATAGAAGAAATGGATTCTGTAATAATAGACAGATGCAGATGAAAGATACAATATTCTTCTATATGTAAAAAATTCAACTTGCTATATGCTTTATTTTCAGTCCTGAAACATTTTGAAAAAATGATTTTTTGCGAAACCTGGATCAAAATTTATTTTGCAAAATCTATTTAACCCATCATAATAAAATTAACAGAATTATTGTATTATATCATAAAGTTTTTTTGGGTAAAATATGAAGGTCCTAAGTTTAGCATAAATGGTTGAAAACCGTAAAATGCGAATACTTGTTTTTTATAGTTTCTTTCGCAATTATTGCTATTTTGCAATAAGGGTGACAACTTTTAAAATTTTTAACCAATCCTATATTGTAGGAAATTTAATTACGCTACTTTTATGTCAGTACAACTTTTCTCTGATAATCTCTCTAATACTTTTAAAGTTATAATCAAAAACGAAGAGAAAATCGAATTTCTCCTTCCTTTTTTGACATTTTGATTATTTAAACAATATTCCGGACCTTTTTGAGTGGGAGGATAACTCAATTATTATTATATCAGTTCATTCCAAGCAATTTCTGCAAAAAAATATGAGTCACCTCTCAACGTCCATCTCAAAACAGATCCGCCAGATCTGGACTATAATATAAAATTTGGTAAACTCGCACCAAGCCACTTCTCGGTTGTATTGCTATAAAGAGAAAAAATAACAAACACCCTCCTATATACACAGTTAGCGAGTAAGGGTTATTTTTAACAGCGACATTTTTGTGCATTTATTTATGTACGTAAGAATATGTGCTAGGTATAACAGTTCTATATCCTCCGAATACTATACACAAATGTCCGTCTTCATTAAAGATATGTCTAGAGTATACTTAAACTCCCGAAATTGACCATCTGCAATTCAGATTATCCCTTAATACAAAAAGCATCCCTTAGCACGCGTCAATCATATAGAAATTAAGCGAAAATTGGCCAAAACCCACCCTCTCTTGCTTATACATACACTACTAATTTGCACAGATACATTGTAAATTCCCCTTGTACTACGATACAATTGTAAATACTGAATACAAATAGGTTAATGATTTGGCGTAGGGTCCTGAGGGCCTTTTAATCTAAGCAGAAATTGACTGGAAGTAAAAGTAATGAATAAGGAGTGTTAATATAAAAGAAGTGTGTACTGTTTGGGCGTATCTACATGATTGAGTTAATGAGATCATTATACACTCTTTGTTTTTAATGGTTTTGGATTGCTTGATCCATTCTTAAATGTAAGAAAATTATATTTCGCACATAATATATATACTTATGCACACATAGGTATAGGTACATACATAGGTATCAATAAATAAAGAACAAAGAGAAATACAAAAAAGTAATTGGACTTGATAAGTCCTAGGTTTTCACCCAAAGTAATTATTGAAAGTAGAACTAGAAGTCGATATTTGAACTCTTCTTGTAACTTTGTGTCGATTGATATACGATTTTACTAATTTTGAGTCATCTTTAATTACATTCATAACATATTATGAGTGACTTTAAAACAGCACTTACGGTTGCAACTCTAAAAACGAAGTCCGATGTCAAATTTTTCATCTTTAATACAATCCTTGGGTTATAATCTTTCATTCGACACCTCATTTGTCATTCTATCTGCATTAATAACGGTGGAGTTGTATTCGCGGACGGACGGACAGACGGACAGAGGGTCATGAAACCGGAAGTATATATTTGTTCTCGTCTTACGAAGGCGCGTCGAATAATATATCACTTGTACTATTCCGATGATTTTAACACAGTACTTCCGGTCGCATTTCTAAAACCGGAGGTCCTAGGTCAAATTTCTCACCTTTAGTACCATCCTTGGATTATAAGCTTTCATTCGACTCCTCATTTGTCATTCTACCTGATATAGGTCAAATTTCTCACCTTTAGTACCATCCTTGGATTATATGCTTTCAGTTGACACCTCATTTGTCATTCTACCTGATATAGTGACGAAGGAGTTATATTCGCAGTAGGACGAACAGACGGACAGACAGCCTAGGTCAAATTTCTCACCTTTAGTACCATCCATAGATGATAAGTATAAGCTTTCATTTGACACATCATTTGTCATTCTATCTGGTATAATGACGGAGGAGTTGAGTTAACGGACAGGCAGACGGACGGACGAACAGACAGACGTGGATAATTCTCAATGTTTTCACATTTTTTCAAAATTGGTGAAAACAGCATCAAATACTTATTATTATCTGTGGCAATTATTTACCACTCAACTTTTAAAGTTTGTCATTTATATGCGGACAAATTATTATAGGTCTGGATCCCGCGTACCAAAAAAAGTTGATTAATAGCAAGCTGAAAATTTGTTAATAGCTTAATGGTGTCTCGTCGGACAAAACTTTGATGTATGGGAACACTGGAACAGGAGAAGTTTTAATTGTGGGACAGGTTAAAAAATTGGAACGTCAGACTACGAAAACGTCCCATGTCTCTTGTCGAACAGAACTTCCAATTGATTTGTTACTCTTTCATTAAACTCTCACCCAAAAATCAGACCGGTATTTATCACCAACTGGGCATTTTAATAAGTCCGACACGTAGTACGTGTCAAATGACAGGAATTATATTGGTGATAAATATAGCAGTCTGATTTTTGCATGAGAGTTTAATGAAAGGATAACAAATCAATTGGAAGTTCTGTCCGACAAAATACATGGGACGTTTTAGTAGTCTCACGTTCCAAATTTTTAACCTGTTCCACAATTAAAACTTTCCCTGTTCCAGTGTTCCCGTACATCAAGGTTTGTCCGACTAGACACCGTTAAGCTATTACTAACAAATTTTCAGTTTGCTATTAATCAACTTTTTTTTGGTATGCGGGATCCAGCCCTATTAGGTATGTGTGCGAAATCTATGGCTTCATTCGCCCAATCATATTTGCCTTTGATTGTTAGAGCAAAAATGCAGGACAGAAGGTCCGCCCAAGAACTTTATCGTACCGATCTATTATCGTTATCGTACTAGATACTGGCATTCTATAAAAATAACAAAGTTACTCGTTATTTTGATATTTTAGAAACACCTTGTATACTTGAAAATATTTTATGGGTCTACGCATCATTAATTCCTGCATTTGAGAAAATGTTCGGGGACACACTATAGATTATTGCATAAATCAATAGAATATTAGTCATACTTTCATTTCAAATTAGTTCATTTTTCTGAGAAATTAATAGTTTACAATATTTGCATTTTACTGCATGGATTGTAATGAAATTTTGGGAGTAGCCCAAAGCCAAATCTCCTAATTCAAAGTCTATCCTATATTATACTATATACTATGGCGCTTTTATCATGGGGGCGGTTCCCACCACTTCTCGGGGATAGAACATTTTTATTTTCGAATTGCATGGAGCAAAAGAAATAATTTTAAGAAAATTTAAAAATGCGCCCTATAATTTGATCTTATTTTTTTCACCCGTCCAACTTTTTGAAAGTAGAAATAACACTATATTAAGAGGTATTGCAAAAGAAAAACAATGCATTTAAATTCTGGTGAATGAGGGGTTAAATGTATGTACTTATCATTTTTCCTTAAAGTTCATTAGTCATATCTTTTTTGCACCATATTTCGCTTAGTTTGAATGTAACCGACATTTAACGGTGCTCGTTTTAAAGGCCTTTTCAAACACTACAAAAGCATGAGCACTTTGAGCATGCACCAAAAAACAAACTCTTTTTACCTACCATATCTCTTTTTGTATTATAAATAGAAAATTTACGAAGGAACGAATCTCTTTTTTATTTATAATCTAAAAAAATTTTTATATAGTGTTTTTAGTTTGATGCATAGTTTTTAAGGTATTCACAAAGAACCGTCCGAAAACGTGTCATTTTTGAATGAAAATGGCCAATTTTCAACTACGCATAACTCAAAAAGTATTGAGTTCTCAAAAAAAAGTATAGATCAGTTTTTGCTTAAAAATAGGTTCTCTAGCCACTTCCATGCTTATTTTGACCAACAAATTTTCCACCCACTTGAAGGGGTGGGAATTGCCCCAAGATAAAAGCGCCATAGTATATAGGGTAGATTTTGTTTCTTGAGCTATTCCCTACTTACTGTGAAAACATCAAGTACATCGATGTAGTAGGATGGAATTCGGAGCCAAATACCCTCATCGACTGCCCTATAATAATGCTCTGCTATAATCGCGTGAGAGGGGACACACACACACAAGATTCTAGCAAAATTTCAATTTTCTGTAACTTTTCAAGTTTTTGAGTTACAGCAACGACTTTTATGTCATTGGAAAGGTAATTTTACATTATTTTAAAATATGTAAAAATATACAGGGCGTATCTAAAATATTAAGATTTTTTTTTCATTTCCGTTTCAACCGGAAGCTATATTGTAGATAAAATTTATTGTGCTAATAGATAATAACGTACTATATACGTCTACCAAATTTCAAATTTTAGTTTCTATTACAGAGGAAGTTACGGGCACTCGAATATTTTTTTATAAAAAATTCATAACTCCCCTCCTATGAGGAGTTAAGAAATCTGACTGATGTTATTGAATTTACCGATAGGATATCAAAAACATATCAAAAAATAAATAAATTCCTTGGAGCCATTTTTGAGAAAATCTAGTTCAAACTTATGTCAAATTTTGACCCCTTAAATATAGGCAACCCATAACTTTTCTGAAAAACGATAATATTCTTGTTATAGCCCCATCTTTAGGCCATACAAATGTTTTTTCAAATTAAATTTATCTTAAACAAGTTTTTAGATTGGTAGGGAAATGTATCGGGTGGGCGGTCGGCCATGCTGGCCGCCATTTTGGATTTGGAAATGTGAAATTCCGTATTTCTATTTAACTGTCGATGAGCTAACTTTAACTTAAATTTCATTCGTTTCGGTCAAAATTTGCAAAAATGGGCCCCAAATAACCCCCCTATTTTGGCCCCCCTTTGAGAGGTTTTTTTCAAAAGCTTAGTTTCTCGACAAAATTCTCTTAAACTTACTCATACCGAATTTCATCGAAATCGGTCTAGTAGTTTTTGCTGGGCGGTGGCGACATACGTACGTACATACGTACGTACATACGTACGTACGTACATACTTCCGACATGTTTTTTTTATTTGCTTTTTAGACTCAGGTGGACTCAAATCGTCGAAAAAAAGTGAAATCTGAAAAAATTTTTTTGCACGATCCTATAACTTTATCTATTATACTCATACTGCGTATGTAGTACGATAAAGTAAAAATAAAACTTATTAATACTTTAAATCAATATAATTAATGTTTTAAAAGCAATATGAGTACGGTAAAAAACATATATTTTACATTATAAATTGGTAAACTTACAAATTTCATATTAATATTCGTATACAGTTTTCTAATATTATCCAGCTTCGTATCCAGTGGTTATATTTCTCCAGTATTATCCAGTTTCGCATCCAGTGATTATCTTTTTTCTGTCTCTTCTCTTTTCTTGTCTTCTTTTTTAAAACCTTTTTATATACTTCACTTATTTTGTTTTATATACTTCACATTTGTCACTATGTCCGGGAAACCTTGTAATCCATTTTAAACATACTTCCAGACTACCTAGACACCTAAAATTTTCATAATTGCGCAGAACTTCATAATATTGCGATATTCAACAACTTTTATATGGATGAATTGAGTTTTATTTTGAATTTTAAGCCATTTTAAATGTAATTAATGCAATGATATTTAGATCCATTTGTAAAGTACGTAAATCAATAGCGGATATAGCTCGGTGGTAGAGCATTCGACTGCAGAAAGAGAGGTCCCTGGTTCAAGCCTGCGCGTGTTCCCTATTTTTTTTAATTCTTTTCCCTTAAAATTGTGTGTAAAACAGTTTCTTTGATTTACATGAGTTTAAAGTCGATTACAAAATTCTTTTATGACAGACATTGAAACAACAAAATATTTTATAATTTTATATTGTGTCCCATAAATAATAAAAACGTGGTATTATAAAAAGGCTTTTTTATAAAATTGTAATTATTTATTAAATATTTACCTATTATTATTTTTTATTGTATTTATTTTTTATTTAAGTAGGTATGTCTTTTTTAATATTTTTTATTAGAATGATTTTTCTTTTTTACGGTTTTTTATTTATTTGTTATCCTTTCCAATTCATGTAGGAAGTTTGGTATAACTTTTTCCTTATAAACTACTAGACAATAGTGCAAGATCCTTTTATATTCTCAAAATGGAAATTGAAATCGTCACACACAGCACGTGTCACCTTAATAAACCCAATCGTTTGGCTATTGAAAAGCAATCAAACGTCAATGCTCTAATAGCTCTCCAGTGGAGATCCCTGTGGACCACCTCTTATTCTTTTATCCAAGATGCATGGTCTCGCTTTAATGGGCTTGTGTCCGACATGCACTCGAGTCCTTATGGAGCCCCCGCTGACACCGGGCCCCTCTTTCTGGATGCGTCTTCGGTCTTGTTATCGGTGCACGATTCAGGACATTTTTGATTGGGATGGGAAATAGGAAAAGGGAATTTTACGGTAAGTGGTGTGTTATTTTTATTTAAAGGAACTCTTGTATAATATTCTCGGTAGTTAATTGGTTGAAATTTATTGTTTCTCTTTCTTTTTTAATTATGAAATTTTAATTATGAAAGGACACCTCACACATCTTATGGAAAATATAATTGTCACTCAAATGAAATAAGATTTACAGGAATATATTGGTCTCTGAATTTTAATTAATAACGGCGTAAATTGTAATTAAAATTTATCGAAATCACATTTTTTAAGACGAATCATATGAAATAATTTTAATTTCGAGACCAATCTATTCATGTACCTAAATTTTATTTCATTTGAGTGGCATTACAATATTTTCCATAAGATGTGTGCGGTGTCCTTTACTTAAGGGAGTAGGCGCAAAATCTTGGTCCAATGATATTTTTTTTTAGTAAATGGTATTTTTTTGGATCCTGAGAAAACTAAGAAATATTTTTGAAAAATTTAAACGCAGAATGAAATATTAGATACCATTATTAGCGAGTCCAAAGTCCATTAGATAAACAAAAAGCTTTTTTTGAATTAAATATTTGAAATTAAAAAATCACACTAAATTTTCTCTTTTTTTTTCACCTAACTTATTAAAATAAACATTATAGAAGTTTTCAGGGAGTTTCGGCCCTCGGTAATGCAATCTTTCATTCTGCGTTTAACATTTAAAAAAAAATACTTATTAGTTTTCTCCGGATTCGAAAAAATGAATGCATTTAAATAACATTGGACCAAGATCTTGCGCCTACCCCTTGTATATAATCATAAAGGATATACAGAGTGAATTTTATATACTTATAGAACACCTCAATTATCTCAGAAACGGCTTGAACGATTTTTATAGGTTTTAGTGAATAAGCGTCTTGTGATGCAGCCGATATTATAGTGGTATTTACATTGTTGTCAGATCTTCCGTTTTTCTGAAAATCGAATGAATTTTCCTATTTCAAAAAGAACACCCTGTATAGTTTTTGCGTTTTGAAGTCCTTAGGAAATACAGTTTATTTTTCATGTAATGTTCCATATACCTAGGTAAGTGCCATAATTTCGGACATATTGCTATTATATTTAAACAATTTTTTAAAGAGTCAACATCAGCGCGCGGAAAACGCGTTCCAAGATTGCAGCTGTAATTTTGAATGTTTTGTCGAGATATTTGGCACACATATTCGTAATATATTGTTATGATCTGCTTCTTATTAATTTTATATTAATTATTATTTATTTGATTAATTATTTAATTGTCGCAAATCCTACATAAAAAATGAATAAAAAATCTCAGGGTGCCTTTTTATAATATTAAAAAATGTCTAAATTATCTTACGTTATACTTATCTTCTCTCGTGGTTTCAGTATCTCTCAGTTGATCCTAATCGGGATAAAATAGGAAAAAGAAATAAAGCAAAAATATAAAATAAACATACAGAATTGTCTTTTTATTTATCAAAATCAATACTCTAAAAATCTATCAAATCTAAAACCTGTGGACATAGATGTCCGAAAGAAATTTTTACCACTTAAATTTATTCTAATAAAAAACAATTTATCGGTTTGTTCCCGATGACTTTGGTACAACAAAATAAACAAAACCAAATTATGTATTCGCAAGATTAGCTATACTTCCTATTTACTTTTTGAAATATTGAAATTTTAATTCCTACGCTTTTTACTCAAAAATTTTAGTTTCCGAACATAAAAATATCTTTCACATAAGTTGACTGACCTTTTTGCTTCACTCACTCTGATGTCTTCTCGTGACCCAAAACAGCTCTCCCTCGTTGACTATGTTAAAGGCTACTCATCAAAGCCCTCTCCGTTCTCCAGCTTCAAAACTATCAGCATACCAGCACCAATTCTCCAACAAGCCAGGCCTCTTTTGACCAGTACTCGATTCAAACAAAACTCCAAAAATTCTCTGCTCTCCTTCTCACAATAATACAGAATCAAAGAGGTATTTCGTCTCAATTTGATCTGTCCCTTGTTCCACTTTTCAGCACTATTCTCCACTATCAAACAACCACTGGTACTTGCTAGCTATCTATCCACGAAAACGTCGAACTGCTCCTCAGCGATGCCAATAACATAATGACTTCTTTTTCAAACTCACTCAATCATTCAAACCACTTTTCCCCTTCCAAATTGCCAAGAATCAGAAACATTTCTCTTTTCCATTCGATAAACAAACAGTCATTCTTTCAAAATTATTCCGACCATCTTAATTACTTTCGGGGAACTTTACAACATTTACTCGGGGTGAAACAAAGATATTAAAATTCCAAACTTTCTTTTAAACCATTTTTCTAGAAAATGATAATTACCTCTACCTGTGGATTCTATATATCCTGTAATAAACAATCTTTTTCCATTTTAAAACTAAATACATCGTCCTTTTCACTTTAATTATTCACAAAAGTCTTTAATGGTTCATCGGAAAGCTCATTAAAAGAGAAATCCACTTACATCCAAACTAAATTCTAATAAATATTTACAGCTCAATATACAGGGTGTATCAAATTTATGTGCTTGCGTTATTTTAAAAAAATTTCATTTAATTTTTATTTTGCCTTTGATTGATAAAATTGAAAACACAATAATATGTAGTAAAGAATGGCGGTACGGATCCCAATTTGAGAAATATGTTAGTATGTGGAAAATACTCTATAATCAAATAAAATATTACAAAAACTAATTTGTACCGCCATTAAGAAGCACAAAACATACAAATGCCATACACTTGGAAGTATTGACTCCCAAACAGAAACAAGATAACAAGCATTGAGAGTTTCGAGATGTAGTGCTATCAACGAATCTTCTTTGTATTTGTATTTTCCTTTCTTCTTTGTATTTCTGGTTTATGGTTGTCATTGCGGACTGCGGACTTTTACGTTTTAACCAAGATATCTGTATTATGTGACGTCTTCTATGGTGTTATTTTCTAATAATTTTTTCTCCTCTGATCACCAAGTTTTTCGTAAAATTTGTTTTACGTTTGTAATCCCTTTTTGTTTGGTTTAGAATAGCCCTTTTTAAAATACTTTTTTTTACTATTTGTAGTATTTTACCAATCATCCCACATTTTCCACCTCTTCTTTCTTTACTATTAGCTATTTGTCTTTGACAGTATTTACAATTTTGCCAAAATTTCTACTGGGTCGTTGCTGGTTGTGATAGAGTACATGACATATTTAATATTTTATTGACTGGTAAAAATGCAAACTATTTTTATAAACATAATTTTCATACTGTAATAATGCAAATCTATTACATATATGTATATGTAATAATTGAGATATTTTTTATG
This sequence comes from Diabrotica virgifera virgifera, assembly GCF_917563875.1. NCBI lineage: Eukaryota > Metazoa > Arthropoda > Insecta > Coleoptera > Chrysomelidae > Diabrotica > Diabrotica virgifera. Next base: position 41,707,881 of record NC_065448.1, read on the forward strand.
TTCTAAAATACATTGTAAAAGGTGTTAACGACTGTTTAAGTGAATATCACTTTCACTTTTTCTATGCACCGTCTTGCACATTTTTCGTAGTTCATAGCTAAAGAAAGTGCATTTGGCGATTATGTTCATTGTTGTTCAATGAACTAGTTGTGATTAAATTTCCGTCAACATGGGTAAGTGTTTATATTAAATTATTTAAGTTATATAACTACTAATATGAAAATTAAGAGTTCCCTTGTATTTTGTATTTTTTCATCAAAAACTAAGAGTTAGACAAGGACAAAAAACCTTGCGTCGTTTTAATTGGTCAATAAAAAACGATTTAAAAAATTACTAAAAATGCATACTTTTGAAAAAGTATGGACTAACCACAACATTTTATGGAACCCGTCAATTTACTTTTTCAATTTTTCATATTCTAACACGATTAATTTTCTCTTAAGGAAATGGGCGCAAATATTTAACGGCTATCCCTACTTTTTCTGTCTTTACATGGCAAATTACGTGTAGTAAAATTCTCACTTGTATGGATATGTAAACATTACTTGACAAATGTCATCATTAACTTTAAAGAGATGTCTTTTGAACGTTCTTGGATAACTGCTACTTGTATAATTGCATCATTAATTCAGTTAATTAATATGATTATTTCATTCATAGGAGATTCTGACCAATAGAAAGCTACAGAAATAAAAATTAAACTGATAATTTTTGATAATATCCCGTCGTCAAGTATATTACGTCAGATGCCCTTCGTTGCTACGAAAAAATACATTCGGTGACATTAATGACAATTAATGTTTTAAAAATTATAAAAGTGATGACTTTCAACCGTCAAACATTTATAACAACTGTGTGTTTAATTGTACTAATTTGTACTTACATAAATAAATTACAATAAAATTTTGGTTTTGAACAGTTTTATTCATGAAATAATCGCAACAAATTGTACTCGATCTCTAAAACTATTATCGAATTTTTGCCCTCGTGACACTTTGACATAATTTCACTCCCCTTCGGGTCATTAAATTAAAACTGTCAAAGTGTCACTCGGGAAAAAATCGATAGTTTTAGAGCTCTTGTGCAATTACTACTGATTATTTCATTCATAGGAGATTCTGACCAATAGAAAGCTACAGAAATCTAAATTAAATCGATAATTTTTGATAATTGCCCGTCGTCAAGTATATTACGTCAGATACCCTTCGTTGCTACGAAAAAATACATTCATTGACATTAATGACAATTAATGTTTTAAAAATTATAAAAGTGGTGACTTTCAACCGTGAAATATTTATAACAACTGTGTGTTTAATTGTATTAATTTGTACTTACATAAATAAATTACAATAAAATTTTGGTTTTGAACAGTTTTTTTCCCTCGTGACACTTGGAAACAATTTCACTCGCCTTCGGCTCTTGAAATCAAAGTGACACTCGGGAAAAATTCAATAATTTTAGAGCTCTTGTGCAATTACTACTGATAATTTTTTCACTAACTATGTATTCAGTGATTGTAATAATTTATATACTGTACAACAAAAACTAATACTCAATCGAGAAAAGAGGAAAAGTGATAAAGTGAATTTTTAATAATATATTGTTACCATGGAACGCTTACAATTTTGAACATCTTTAACAACAAAATACTTGGATCACAGAATATATCCTGCTGTATTCTCTGCTTGGATCTTTCATAAATAATAAACAATAAATAACTTTTATTAATTTCCCGTCTTAAAAATCAATTATTTATCAAATACACTATCAATATTATTTAATCAACAACTCAAAATATTCCCGATGCCATGTCAAATATTTAAAACTGTCACTGTCTTGTCATCATATTCCATTTGACTCAGTGCGTTGTATGACAAAGATAGCGAATGTTCGATTTGGAAAATATCACCACGGACATGGTGTTCATTTTTTTCAAATTTTGAAAAAACTAATAAATTTTTTTACAAAATTTAAACGCAGAATGAAAGACTAAATTATTGTCGATGGCCGAAAGTCCCTTGGAATAAATAAAAAGTTTCTTTTGAACGAGATATTTGAAATTAAAAATCAAACTACATTTTCTCTTAGTTTTTCACCCCTGTAACTTATTAAAATAAACATTACAGAAGTTTTCAGGGACTTTTAGCCCTCGATAAGAAAGTAAGAACGTAATCTATCATTCTGCGTTTAAATTTTTCAAAAATACATAATAACTATTCTTGGAGAAGTGTTTAACATCGTGCTTTTGGTACTAAAATAATGGTATCTATAATACATCTATAATAAAATGGTATCTAAAATAGACCAAAATATTTATCTAATATTATTTTCTAATACAACTAATGCTTTGAAGATGGTGTAATTTATATTCCGTTTGAATTTCGCCTAAAAAACGCCATACTTCACCATAAAAAAAAACATAAACATTTCTCAAGCCTTTTGTATTTTGATAACGAATTCCGAAATGGAAGTCATCATCATTCTCTTTGCCTTATCCCTATGCGGGGTCGGCTTCCCTAATTGCATTTCTCCACACAATTCTATCTTGGGCCATATCAATGTTAATCCCCTTTACCAACATGTCCTGCCTTATCGTCTCCCCCCAGCTCTTCTTTGGTCTTCCTCTCCTACTCCTTCCAGGAATCTGCACTTCAGCTATTCTTCGTATTGGGTGGTTAACGTCTCGACGTTGAACATGACCAAACCATCTTAACCTATGCTCTCTCATTTTGGCATCAATTGGTGCCACACCTAGACTTCCCCTAATATACTCATTTCTAATTTTATCCTTCTTTGTCACTCCACTCATCCATCTAAGCATTCTCATTTCCGTCACATGCATTCGCTGTTCCTCTTTCTTTTTCACTGCCCAACATTCAGTTCCGTACATCATAGCTGGTCTTATGGCTGTTTTATAGAATTTTCCCTTCAGCTTCATTGGAATTTTTCTGTCACACAACACACCACTCGCTTCTTTCCACTTCATCCATCCAGCCCTAATTCTACTGCATGCATCTCCATCTATTTCTCCATTACTCTGTAATACCGATCCTAGGTACTTAAAACTATTGCTTTTTACAATCATTTCACCATCCAAAGATACCATTTTATTTGTAGTAGCTCCATCTTTAAATGAACATTCCAAATACTCTGTTTTTGTCCTACTAAGTTTTAAACCTTTTTCCTCCAGAGCTTGTCTCCACTGTTCCAGTTTTTGCTCTAAGTCTCTTTCACTATTTCCTACTAACACGACATCATCAGCATACATTAAGCACCATGGAATGTTACCCTGTATTTTCGCTGTTATCTGGTCCAAAACTAATGAGAATAAATACAGACTAAGCACAGAACCTTGATGCAATCCTACTTTCACATGAAATTTATCAGTCTCTCCCACACCTGTCCTAACACTAGTCGTTACTCCCTCATACATATCCCTCACAATCTTTACATATTCACCAGGGACTCCTTTCTTATTGAGTGCCCACCACAGAATCTCTCGAGGAACTCTATCATATGCTTTCTCAAGATCAATGAATACCATATGAGCGTCTGTTTCTTTACTCCTGTATTTTTCCATCAACTGCCTTATAATGAAAATTGCATCTGTTGTTGATCTACCCTGCATAAAGCCAAATTGATTCTCGGATATTTCGGTTTCTTCACGTATCCGTCTATCAATTACTCTTTCCCATATTTTCATGGTGTGGCTAAGCAGTTTTATAGCCCTGTAGTTTGTACATTGTTGTATATCTCCCTTGTTTTTGTAAACAGGTACCAGTATACTGCTTCTCCATTCGTCTGGCATTTGTCCAACTTCCATAATTCTATTAAATAGACCTGCTAGCCACCTTGTTCCTGTTTCTCCCAATGCTCTCCATACTTCCCCAGGAATATCATCTGGTCCTACCGCTTTTCCTTTCTTTATTTTTTGAAGCGCTTGAGCCAATTCCTTGTTGGTTATTTTGGTGACCATTGCTGCTACTGTCTCCGTTGACTCTACAGGCTGTCTGTCAAATTCTTCATTTAATAAGCTGTCAAAGTACTTTCTCCATCTCTTTTTGACATCCCTTTCGTGAACTAGTATTTTATTATTTTCATCTCGGATACATCTAATCTGATTAAAATCTTTTGCTTTCTTTGCTCTCTGTTTGGCTATTTTATATATCTTCGCCAAATCTTTGGCTTATAAACGCCAAATAAATTTAATTTCAAACTTAAATTTATTTCCCAAACAAAATAGTAAATTGCATAAGATGCCACAAGGAAATAGCTTCAGAACAATACTGGAAAAAAGTTACCTACTAGACGATTAGTTGACAGATTAGTTTTTGATAGAGGAGTTTGCCGCTCTTTTTATGTATTGGGTAGATGATACTCCTATTCCACTATTTTGAAATTTTCTCTTCCGTATTCTGTGTATGATTCTCATATTCTCATATATCCTTTTCATTATCTCTCTTGCTCTCGACTTAAACAATGCTGCGGATATTCCATCAAATCCAGTGGCCTTGATATTTTTCTGCCGTTTAATCGCATGTCTAACCTCCTCGTTGCCTTCGTTAATCTCGCCAACTATAGTTGGTGATTTTGTTGTCTCATTTTCTTCATTTTCTGCATCTTCCATTATTTCATATATTGTTCTACATCATAATTGTGAGAGTTTTCGGTCAGCAGTTTTATAAAGTTCGTTCCTGAATTAAAGTTTCTTTAATTTCTTTAGTGTTGCTGGTTATTTCGTCGTTTTTATTGCTACACAGATTAGTTTTTGGTTAATATCCTTGTTTCATTTGTTGGATGAATTTATATGAATTTCTTGTTTTGTCTCATCCAAAATTTATTTTCATGTTTGGTCTGTTTTTCATATTTTTCAAAGCATATTGCATTTGCACTTTTGTTATACCTGGTCCTGTTTCGGTTTGCTAGATTATCGCTCCGTTGTTCTTCCCGGTTGTCTTCAAAATGGTTTTCAATATAGTTTTTCCACAGTTTAATCTTTCCTTTGACGCTTACGATTGCATTATTATTCTTGTGTACCAGATAAAGGGTTTTTTGATTTTTGTTTTTCCTGTTAATCCCTTCACTTTCCTATATAATTTAAAAGCGTTTTTGTTTCTTCGGCAAAAAATCAACATTTTTTGGATTTGGAAATTTTCTGGGAGTTTTCTGGGAATCGAAATATGTAGTTATGGAGATGATAAAGAGAGCGTCTTAAAGCAAGCAAATAAAGCCAATTACGTGTCAGAATGTCTGAGGGATGTCATCTGGAGAAACAAAGAAATGAGGCTGGAAGGGAAAGTACGCATATACAAATCATGTGTAAGACCGACCATGACGTACGCGATTGAAACAATGAAACAAATTGTTTTGAGGTAGATTCTCTATTTTTTTTTCTGAATTTTTATTCATTTCTGCTACCTATTAATTTTTGTTTTAGCGCAGCGTTATTTAGACTCCTTATGTCTATTTTTTCGGAGATCCACTTCTTTTATTTTTATTTTACTTTTATTATTCTCACGAATTAATGTTTATTAGGTACATTCATTTAGAATTAAAAAAATTGACTAATTTTTTTATTTTGTTTTTATTTTTGTTTAATCTATTCTAAATAATAATATGGTGGTGATTAATTTTATAATTAATTAAACAAATTATTATTTTGTATCACAATGTTATATTTACAGAAAGAAATGCTAAAGCCTTGCACATTCACAAAAAACAGAATGATGAAATATTAGAAGCCATAATAATGAAGTTTCAACCATGGCAATTAAAAATATCAATACTTATGTCACTGTTAAAATTTCCCATTGCCTGGTTTACGTTAAGCATTGTTTTTTTGGCACCACCTACGCAGTTCTGGTGCACGCCTCCTCCCACACACAGAAACCTGTCACAAGAAAAATGGCTGAATATTTCTCAAGAACTACATTTCACTCAGGTAAGAAATACTAGAAAATTCTTTAAATTCAGAGAATACTTGAAATCCCATGGACAAATGCGGAGGTCCTCAGAAGAATGAAGAAAAGCGAAGATGTATTGACCACAGAGGTGTAACCAGAATGATCCTAAGGGGGGGGGGTTACATCTACTTGAAGGTCTTTGGGGGGTATGGAATAATAATGGTGTTAAGCGTATAGATCTCAAAGTATATCCAAAAGGGGGGTTATAACCCCCAAAACCACCCCCTGGTTACGCCTATGATTGACCACCATCAAATCTTGAAAGTTACAATACTTCAGACACATTATGTGAAATGAATCCTCCTGCAAGCCATCCCGCAATAAAAAATAATTGTAAAGCGAGGTTCAGGAAGAAAGAAGAGCATTCTGGTTAAAGAATCTCAGAACCTGGTTCAACACAACATCTGTATAGCTTTTCCGCACTGCTGCATATAAGATCAACATTGGCATGATGATCGCCAATGTTCTTGACGGATAGGCACATTAAGAAAAAGAAATCTTAACAAGCAAAACTTATAGATCTTAAATTTGATAATTATTGGTTTCTTCTTTAGTTTTTTGCTTTCAAACTTGAACATAGATAGGCCTTTCTTTAACTGTTTTCAATTCCTGTTTCGTGTTTGCTGTTCTTAGCTGAGTTTTGCCTGTTATCTTTTTTATGTCATCGTGTCATCTCGTTATGGGTCTTTATTTCTTTTTTTCCATCTCAAGGTTTCTACTCCATCTTTCGTCTTTTATTCTTTTAATGTGTCATACCTAGTACCACTTTAGCTTTGTGATTCCTTCTATTACATCAGTTGCCTTTGTTCACTATCTCTCTCTCTCTCTCTCTCTCTCTCTCTCTCTCTCTCTCTCTCTCTCTCTCTCTCGAGTTGTTCATTTTAATCTGTCTCACAGAGTAACTCCTACCTTTTCCCCCTCCACCGATCTTCGGTGAACTTTTATTTTGTTTAATATTTGTTTGTCCAGATTTGTGCTCCTTATAACTGCAAATACACATTAATTATTATTATTATTATTATTATTATTATTTTTTATTTAGCTAATGCCTCGACAACTAATGGCCATTGGCAGGGTAGCTACGGTGAATTTTTGCAGTTAGGTACCTAGTGTCATGTAGTGATGTTGAAAACGTAACTATTCGTTACAAAGTACTCGTTACTTACGAATACCAAAAGTAACGATTACTATACAGAGAGTCAAATCGTTACTTTGATTACTCTCATTACTTCGTTACTTCGTACCAATCGTATCAGAGCGAGTAACGACTATTGTATCTACTTTTATTACTTTGATTACTTCGTATTAATCGTATCAGAGCGAGTAACGCTTATTGTATCTACTTTGATTACTCTGATTACTTCGTACCAATCGTATCAGAGCAAGTAACGACTATTGTATCTACTTTGATTACTTTAATTACTCTGATTACTTCGTACTTCGTGAAGGTCATTATTGTATCGGAATACCTATACAAAATACCTACTTACTGAGAAATACGATTCTCGATATGATTACCGGTACTCAAACACAAAAGTAATCATAGTAATCAAATCATTTCTATCCCTTAAACAGATCGGTGATGTTCGTTGTTATATCGGAATACCTATACAAAATACCTACCTACTGAGAAATACGATTCTCGATATGATTACCGGTGCTCAAATAAGAAAGTAACAAAAGTAATCATAGTAATCAAAGTAACGAATACTGTAAATGATTACTTTATACAAAAGTAAAGATTTGTAACGAATACTCGAAAGTAACTATAACACTGGTAAACACACAGTTTTCTGCCGGAAATTTTTTTACTGTTTCTAGGTAATTTGGGTCTGCTGAATCCAAAAATGCCACCAGATTTGTTCCATCAGATCGTTTTAAAAAAAAAACGACAACAGATCACATTTCTAGCATATATGGTAATTTAACGCAGCACCATCTACATATGTAGTGCTGCTACCCATGAAATAAACCAAATACGAATAAAAAGTAAGATATTAATTGTACTATAATGTACTTACAAAAATCATCACACATATCTGCCAAAAAAACTTAACTTTAACTCTAACCTAACCGGCAGCGTCGCAACAAAAATGTGTTATTCGGCGTCACCTAAAAACTTCCTTTTATATGATTTTCTTGCAAAGGCTTTAAAAGGACGGTCCCTTTGAAGACTCCAGCAGTAATCCGCCATCATGTGATAGCCCCATCTTCCTGATACCCCTCTTTCATCGTTTTGATATCTTGGTGAAGATTTTCTGGGAAACGGTCTAAGTGGCTGTGGAAGTAATGAATTTTAATACTCATATGACAACCGTGTTTGTTAAAATTGTTGAGCATTTATTCCACTTTAATGCTCAATTGGTATACTTCCATATTTGTTGCCATTATGTAGAAGGACACACTTAAAACTTCGTTTGGAACTGTCGATAAAAAGATGCCAGTGATCTGGTGTATACTCCGATACACCCATTTTTTCTAACAGTCCTTTAAAAAACCGTATCATCTTGCTGAGAAAAAAAGGCAAAAGATCTTTTATCTCTATTACCGTAATATGTAATTTTGGTGTCTGAGTGACGAACATTCTTTTCTTTTAGTCTGGAGCTAAGCAACTCGGAAGAATCCTTGGGAAGGTTCAAATTTCTGATAAGATCACTTAGCTCTTCCTGAGTAAAGCGCTCAGGACGTGTTGAATCCCCTTCAAAAGCACTGTCGTCTTCCTCAAATCTATTAGTCTGCAGTTCGTCAAATAATGTTTCGGCATTATCCTCTGGTAACATAGGTAGGCTGCTAAATATTGAAATGGGTATCTGCTCAAGCTGATGTGGAATTGGTCTTATTGCTGAATCCAGGTTAGGATATGTTCACGTATATCGATTGTGACGATTAATGCCCTTTATATTCACAAGACAGAAATACCAATCGTCAAAATGATTTTCGGTTCCCTCCATACCATTGGAAAACCAAATTTAAACATTTTCGTTGTCCTTTCGTCCACTCAGTGTCGCAAATTTTCAATACAAGTTTTGCACACTACATGTGGAGCTCAGGATTTATCTTGATCTCTTAAATTACCACCAAAATAGGCCTTTTGTTCATTTGCCCATTTGTCTGAGAATTTGTTAAGTTTTTTTATAAACATATTGCAATTATAGTGGTGGAATATACAGAAATGTAAGAATATTTAAGTATTTGATAAGTATGTTATACCTATCTCGAAAACTAGAGCTGATACAAAGAAAAGGTTTTTATTTTTGGAATCAGCACAGATGAATTAACTAAAATCAGTTGATTTTTTTTCGGCAGCAAGACAAAAATTTTTTTTGTTGGGCTGTGTAATCAACATCCCTAGTGTCATGTGTAGTGTGTGTGTTGAGTAAGTGTCTTGTTACTTTGCAAAGTCCACGTCATTGTCTTTGGAAAGAGATGCTAATTGTATCCGAACGTCTGCGGTCCCTCCGGTGAGTACCGATCCCACAAGGAATTATTATTTTCTTATTTGTTAGGATTTGTTTCATTTTCCCGCTTCAATTTAATTCCCTCGTCTACTTTATTGTATATCTTTATTTTCTTTTTTCAATGTTACTTTTTAGCTAAATTACATACATTACATTTTCCAATTTTTATTGCTTATTGAATACACCTAAAAAAACAAGGAAATAATAGTTTTCCATTAAAATTCCAGACCAAAGTTGGGCGACGTTCTCCTTATAATCCATAGAAAATTCGTACACTGATTCCTATAAATAAACAAGTCTTACAATGTACATATATTTTTCTATGCATATCAAGCTTTAATGCCCGGTTAAACCAACAGATCTTAAGCTTAAGACGTGTTTTAAGCTCAGCTTACGAAACAAACGCGTTGCACCATTGAGTCGTAGATCAATTTTTAACTTGCCACAATGGATTGTCACGTGAATTACATATACAGTCGAACCCGCTTATTAAAGTACCGGTTATAGGATAATCCCGGTTTATGGAATATAAATTCGAGGTCCCGAAACTTTTCCATTTGCCCTTTAATAAATTTATCCTTTTATTGGAATATGGTTTAGTAAACTAATACCGCATAATAGAATAATTTTTTCAGGTCAACGAATAAATTTTTACGTAAAATTTCCTAAAAATTTAAAATTTGCCTGGTATAATGGTTTGTCGATAAGAGCTTCGAAAGCCTGATGTTTTGTATATTATTACGGTTTGTCAGGTACCTAATAAACACTTTATTACTATATTATGAGTAAACGCTCCTTTCTCACAGAAAATTCAATCGTTCGCCGACAAGGTCATAAAATAATTTCATTTGTCTACAAATTTCTATAGGTACATATTGTCACCCACTTGGCTGTTTTTAGAAACAGCATTTTTCTATAAGAATATTTATTACCAATAGTTGATCGTTTGTTCGGAAGTCTTTTCTAAAACCCAATTCCAATTTATTTTCTAATCGTTTCGTAATTATTTTTGTAAATATATTATAAATTTTTATTGACATAAAAAGACCTAAATCATATGCATATACATATTGACATAGTATGTACTATTATGACGTATATTCGGTACACTTATTTCAATTTGCCACCAATGATCGGTTATTAGAATATCCCGCTAATAAGAATATTTTTGCTTGGCACGAAGGCTATTCCAATAAGCGGGTTCGACTGTATAAGAATCGAAAATTATGGTGCAATGTAAGTGATACTTAGAGCGGCCCTATCTACAGTGTGATTGATTAGTAGGGTAAAACTCAATAGCTCCGCTATAGTAATAGATAGCAATAAAAGTTAATAACAAAAATTTTAGCCACCTTTGAGCTTCACATTACAAAATTAGTTAGAATGTTACAGGGTGTTCGATAACACAGTGGCAGACCAAACTTATGTTTTTTTAAATGGAACACCTTATATTTTATGTTAAATTCGAAATCCTGTTAACTTCTCCATCCCAAAAATATAAAGGTGTGTTATGTTATACAGGGTATTTACAAAGTTATAACCAATTTTATATGCAAATCGTAACAAGTTCAACTCCCTGTATAAATAAAAATAAGCAAAACAACAATGGTTTATTAATGCCATGTTTTTTAACGTATTGTCAAAATTTTCAAGAATGGTCGATATTGCTAATTTTCTTTATATCAAATACAGGGTGAGTCAAAACGCAAGTACATTATTTTCTCAGTAATTTTAAACGGAACACCCTGTATTTTATATCACTATTGAAAAGTACCATTACCGTACTTTAATTTTTAGATAACATTCCCTATGTCTAAATGTATTAGTTTTCGAGATATTTTCATTTTTCAATGGATCAGTAGCGTGGCCACCCAAATCACCAGAATTTAATAAACTGGACTAATTTTTTTGGGGTTACGTTAATAATGAAGTTTATAAAATACCTCCAACAACAAGGGATGAGATGAAAAATAGAATACAAAGTGTATTTCGATGTGTTAATTTACAAATGCTCCGTAGAGTAAGTAGCTCATTCAATGATCGTTTTTAGGCGTACATAAATGTGTTAGGAGATAATTTTGAACACCTTATGTAATTAAATATTAAAAATATTTTATTAAAAGTAGCTTCTAATTTTTTCAAACATGTTTTTTTGCAAAATGTATTACTGATAAATTATGTTTCGTTCTTTATTTGTTACACTGTTACATTTACATACAAAAGTAGTGTTTAATTGTCTTCACAAAATATTGTATTTTGTGTTTGTGTGTTTTTTTGTAAAATTTATTACTAATTTTCTTTGTTTATTTGTTGCATTTACATAAAAAGATAGTTTTTAATTGTTTCAAAAATGATGCATGTAGTGGTTGTGTTTTTGTTTGTAAAATGTATTACTAATAAATTATTTTTATTTCTTTATTTGCTACAGTGTTACATTGATTTCCGGATTGATAATCGGTAATCTTCAATTGTCAATTCAGTCATGGCTTACTTAAAATTTAGATAAATTTACACAGCTATGTAAAATAATTTGCTCTGAAAAATTAAAATATCTCGAAAACTAATAAATTTGGGCATAGGGAGATAAAAATTAAAGTACGGTGATGGTACTTTTCAATAGTAATATAAAATACAGGGTGTTCCATTTAACATTACTGAGAAAATAATGTACTTGCGTTTTGACTCACCCTGTATTTGATATAAAGAAAATTAGCAATATCAATAATTCTTAAAAATTTTGACAATAAATAAAAAAATATGGCATTAATAAACCATTGCTGTTGTGCTTATTTTTATTTATACAGGGAGTTGAACTTGTTAGGATTTTCATACAAAATTGGTTATAACTTTGTAAATACCCTGTATAACATTACAAACCTTTATATTTTTGTGATGGAGAAGTTAACAGAATTTCGAATATAAAATAAAATATAGGGTGTTCCATTAAAAAAAAACAAAAGTTAGGTCTGCCACTGTGTTATCGAACACCCTGTAACATTCTAACTAATTTTGTAATGTCAAAGGTGGCTAAAATTTTTGTTATTAACTTTTATTGCTATCTATTACTATAGCGGAGCTATTGAGCTTTACCCTACTAATCAATCACTCTGTATAAACTGAGCTGGCTAAGCTGGAGCTTAAGATTTGTTGGTGCAACCAGGCATAAATATTTCTAAGAATTATAATTTAGTACCCTTCGATTTTTTGGTTAAAGTCTACTTAATAAGAAAATTATTTTTCTTCTTCAGCCTGTTTGCTTCCAGTTCTGGACAAAAAGGTCGCCACTCTTCTCTATTTTGTGATACATATTTGGTGCCAGTTTCTCCCCACTTTTGCTTTGATGCCGTCTAGCTATATTTTTGTGTTCTTCCTCTACTACTATCTCGTATATTCGCGTGGTCTCTAATATACAACGTTTTTCGTCCATCTTTATTAAGATGGACGAAATACTATTTTATTATTGTAACAAAATATCCAAAAAAAGTTCTTTGTAGGAAAGTCTCAACAGAGGATCTTGCAAAATGGTCGAGTTAGAGAGTAATGAAACGATTCCTTGTAAATTTGGGTACAGCTACAATAACTCAATGTTCGCTTCAACAATTATATCAGAATGGGACCTAATTTGCGGAAGGGAACGACTGATAGATTTGTCACAAGCGACACTGATGCTGGGTGTTCTGATAGGTAAGTTAGAATTATATGTAGAATAAATAATAAAATACAATAATGGTAGCAAATCTCGAAAGTACAATACTTCGGACCTATTATGCGAAATGAATCCAGATATGCCATCTTAGAAGCCATCCTGCAACGAAAAATATTTGGAAAGCGGGATCCATGAGGAATGTTACAAAACTGACTTTTCCATGATATTTTAGGCACTGATGTTTAATTTTAGTTGACTTAAAGGTCCTCCTTTTTAAAAGCATTCACAAACAAATAAATCAAATTCAGCAAACAAAAAGGGTCTGTTAAATTATAATAAATAGGCCAGGAGCTGAAAACAGTCGGGTGACATAATTATGTCACAAAAAGAAGAATATCCCGATTGAAGAACCTCAGAACCTGGTTCAACACAACATCTGTGCAGCTTTTCCGCGCTGCTGCAAATAAGATAAAGTTTAAAATGATGATCGCCAACATACGTTACGGATAGGCACATCAAGAAGAAGAAGAATAATGGTAGATATTGGAGGATCGGATAATATTAGATTGGAACTATGCTTACTGAGTTAGATTCCGCCTGTAGGAAGTTGGTTTGAAAATAAATTTTGGAAAGACACAATACATGACAAATCTGATACCAAACGAGAATTCAAAAGTGTGCTGCAACGAAAAAACATTAGTCGATAAATGTAAATACTTAGATCATGAAATCCAAATTTACAGGGAAAAGCAAACCACTGAACTGCAAAGAAGAATCACTTTAGCATGGGCTGCATATAGAGAAAAGACATATTCAATAGTGATGAGCAAAACAAGAACAAGACCAAGACCAGGTTAGTCTTGGTCTTGGTCTTGTTCTTGCAAGCTTGTTCTTGGTCTTGGTCTTGCTGCAAGAGTCTTGCTGGTCTTGCTTTTTTGGTAGTAATAATTTGAGCCAAACAATTTCGAATAAAATGTACATTGAAATAAATAAAGATGTGAAGAATGAAACTATATTTTTTGCTTTAAAATTTTAACAGAATGTAGAATGTAGTTTCAAACGGATACCAATTTTAACATTATACATTCACCTAATGACCTAATTGTTTCTCTCTATATAAAGAGATTAGAGTATATTTTTATAATGGTAATGTTTATCAGTAGGAAAAACCAGCATTTACAACCCTTGTTGCAATTGCCGGCCTTCGGTTGTGTCACGTTGTGTTTTGCATGCTATCGATACCTGCCGCCTGCCTTCCGACCACGTCTTGAGTCTGGATTATTGTTTATTGCCCCTGTATTTTAATAAAATGTTAAAGAAAAAGAGCTTCTTAAAGGTGCCACAAATGGTCGGGGACCTTCAATTCACGGATTTTACGAAAAGGGATAAACGGTTTATAGTTGTTAACAGATAATGATCTGCTCCTTTCACTCGAACACTGTAGTATTTATCCTACGAGGGTCAAATTTAAGAACATAAATTAAATTTTTTTAAGAGAACACAAAAATGAAATATTTTTTACTCTATTTAATCATTATTTAATATAATTAACTTTTTTATAAATTAACTAAAAAATACTTTTTAGTAAATATGTACATATTTACCTTACCTATTTATAGACCTAATACTATAACATAATAACTAAACCTAATGTAATTCTGTAATTTGTTATCTTGCAGTTCTTTAATTTTATTTAAACTACATTGCTCTCGTAACACGAGTTATTCGCACTTTTTATTTTCACATATTTTTGGATTGAATGCCCATTATGACATTTAAAAAGTTGGAAATATTCGGATGTGGGTAGTAAAAACTAGAATTTAAAACACACTGAAATGATGCCCATGCGTTTCAAGTGCGGCACATACTATTTGTAGTACTGGCCCTTTCTGGGGAAAACCTAGATTCTTCCAAATAGTTTTCAACTATGAAATAAGTAAAATTCTTTACGCGTTTGTCATCCGGGATTTTCACAAATAATTCAACTTCCAACTTTCGTTGATTGTAAAAAATTAATCCAAAAAATAATTTTAAAAATTTCCCAGTATCAGAATTTTTGTCATTATATTCAAAAACTGAAACTAAACTTTGGATTTTGCGATAGCAAGCTTGACACATTACAATCGACAACCTGTTATTTTTTATTCAGGCCACAATGCTTTCACAGCATTGTGAATCCCTTTTCAAAATCTATTATGAAATTTTTTGTATTAATTTTAAATTTAACGACCTACATTTTTCCTCGATTATGCGAAAAGAATTTAAATAAGTGTCAGTATTTTTATTAGACAAAAAAGCGAAAACTACTGGTACATAAAAACCGTTTTTAATTGCATTTTTTAAATGGATTACCCTATCTATAATTACATTTTTTGTCTTACAAGTAATTTCAATTGTCCTTGAACTGTCGCCGTTTGAAAACTTGCCTTCTGGACACTTTGAAGGTTGAGAAAATGCAAACCGTTTGACTTAATCAAAACGACTTAAAAATATAACCAAAATATTATATATTTTAAAAATTCGATATTGTTTAAGGTTTCTCACAATGTCAGTATATATTATTGAACTAAAAAAAAGGTTAAATAATAAAAACCAATTTTTCTCAAAAAAGTGCAAGAGCCTTGCAGGTTGGTCTTGGTCTTGCGTGGTCTTGCAAGGTTCGGTCTTGGTCTTGGTCTTGTTCTTGCAAGCTTGGTCTTGGTCTTGGTCTTGCAACCAAAAGGCGGTCTTGGTCTTGGTCTTGGTCTTGCTGCAAGACCAATACCAAGACCGCAAGACCAAGACCACTCTTGCTCATCACTAATCTTTAAGAGCAACATTAGAAATTATTTAAAAAAGAAGAAGTTTAACGAGTGTGTGTTTCGTGCTGTGGATAAGCAAAGTGTTACGGCACCGAAACACTTTGCTTATCCACAGCTTAACTTAAGCAGGCCACAACAATCAAACTCAGAGTGGGCCAAAGAATAATAAAACGGTACTTACTTGGACTGACTTTCAGAGACAGGGTTAGAATCGGGGAAATAAGCAGGACAGACGTCAGAGATATCATGGTTCTATGAATCATAGAACCCATAACATGGCTGATAACTGAGAACTGAGAAAAAACAGAGGTAGAACATCTTCATGATGGATGGAGGACGTCAAAATAGTCGCTGGAAATTGGCTGCAGGAGGGTCAAGACCTACAGGACTAGAATAAATTAGAGTTGGCCTATGTTCAACTTTAACATAGAAGAAGGCTGGATGATGATGAATGGTCTATATGGAATATATCTACGGTTCGTTTCTTATTTGTAATAATTATAGATTGATTGATTATAGATTGTATATTTTTGAGGGTGGTCGTTTGTATAGGGTACATATATTTAGTCTAGCGGACCTAGTGTTCAAAGACAGCCTATTATCCGTTATGGAAAGCCTTTTTCTCTGGTCAGGCTCTAAAAAGACCTCTTTTAGGTATTTTTCGCATTGACAAATTGACACAATTGTACTTGAGTCAGAAACAACACTTTCGACTGTATTCTCTGCATTTTCGAAGAATATGCATGTTGCTGTATCCTTTTTGCCCATTTTACTAATTTTTAATCAGGACCACAAAAAATACTCCAACTTCAAGAAATTACAATGCGAATAGATAAATCATTAATAATATTTAAGAACCAGTGGCGGCCGGTTAGGGTCGGCGGGGTCGGCAGTGCCGACCCACACATATATATTATAGATTTTTTTAATATTCAATTTAATCAGAGTTTATGTTTTTTTTGTATCTATGAAATAAAAAAAACTGTCAGATAATACAGACTAAATTTTATTCATAGTTTTTAAAAGAATTCGACCAATCCGAGCGTTAAGTGATTCCTGCGCATAAGAGAGTTTTCAAAAAATGAATGATCCGAGCCATTCATCTGACTGTTCGGCTAGCCGACACCAGCTCATCCGTAGCTTGACGATTTACACGTAAAACTCAACGAGAAATACAAGTATGCATATACTAAGTATCACAGGCGTAGCCAGGTTTTAGTTTCGGAGGGGGTTCAAAAAAGTAAAACGACTAAAACTACATAAAATAACCTTTATATTCATAATAAAAATTTGAAATATGTTAATATCTTAACTTTTCGGGGAGGGTTTGAACCCCCAAAACCCCCCCTGGCTACGCCCGTGCTAAGTATGCATTAAGCGGCAGGTACGGCACGGCACATTTCAATCTGCCGGTTTCATTTGGAAGCATCGGCAGAAATTGTAAAAAATAATCACGCCGTTTTACGTCTGATATTGTAATTTTTTTAAGTTGTCAGAAATTACCATTTATTTATAGATATATAATATCGTATAATCGTTATATCATATAATTATAAATAATTATAACTAATAAAATTGTTTAAGAAATACGATTTGGATTTTCTAATTTACTTTTTGATTCTAAGATATTTAGCGGCATGTCTAAAACAGTACAGAATGAACTAATATAATCAATTAGTTACATTTTTAATAACGTTATTGGATCTGAGATTCAGAAAACCATTTGCTTTTCGCTAGAAGTAGATGGAACTTCTGATTATCATGTCATTTACAATAATTATCAACTGTTGTCCGATACGCGTTACGTGGTAATATTTATGAGAGGTTTTTAGGTTTTACAGACGTGAGTAAAAGCAGTAAGACAGAATATGTTTTTGGTGTTTTAAAGAACAGATTAAAATTTTTTGATATCAAAAATAAATTATGACGGCGATGCCGTGATGTCTGGTGAATTGAACGGTCTCCAGGCAAAAGTTAAAGCTATTGCAACAAAAGCTTTATTTACTCACTGTCATGGGAATAGAATGAATTTAGTTTTGCAGGATAGATACGTGTAAAAAAATTAAAGAATATCGTCTTTTCTTGCCACTAGCTCGCCCAAACGGACTACTTAGAAAAATTTGTTTCGAAAAAAATACAAACAGTTTGTCAGACGCGATGAAATTTTAAACCTCGGTTAGTTTCCACTGTAGCAGATTTTCGTGAACAGCTTTTGGAAGTTTTTTTAATTTATTATCGAAGGTGACGATTTTGAAAGTTGTGATGTGATATCTTGATCCGTGAAGCAATCGGTTTGAGAACTTTATTAAAGGATTACTCTTTTAATATTATTTTAAATATTTTTAAGAAAGTGTTTGCCCAAACCGATTTGATATTCATTGTTGTTCAAAATCAGTCAACTGACATTATTCCAAAGATAGAATAAGAAAACTGGTGCAAAATCTCAAAGATTTTCGTAATAATAGTGGTTTCCAATATATACGCAGTGACGATTTGGGTTCGCTTGATATTTCCGAACCACCCCAAAAAATACACAGGTATGATACATATCTCGAAAAACGAGTATAATTTGAAATTTTGGATACCTACTATGTATTATGCAAATAGATACTCGTTTTTCGAATTTTGAAGATTTGCAAATTTTTGACCTCTTTGACGATTCAAAATTTAAAAGTTACCTTCGCCAAAGAATTTTCAAGATATTTATTATTACAAATTATTTAAAAATTACGCTGATCCAAATATTTTCAGAAAGTTGGATAAGTTACAAAATATGTGTAATTTTATATAGTAAGTACTGCAATTCGTTACAACAAACTGATCATCAATTCTCTTATTACCACCAACTTCTGCTTTAAATGAACGGGATTTCTCTTGTCTCAGAAGAATCAAAACATATTGTCAAAACACCATGAAACAAGAGAGAATGTCAAGTAAACCAAACAAAAAAATCTCCTATGATGATTTAAGCGTTTTAATTAGATGGTATACCTATATGTGGAGACAAAAAGACCTCGCCGACCCTGTCTCTAAGGCCACGAGCCGCCACTGTTAAGAACTAGAAAGGTAGTTTTTATACAAGAGACTTTAAACAGAACTTGGTATTTATGGTAGCAAAATGTTACAATACTCTACCTACGGAATGGAAGCGTAGATTCTGAACCTTAAGGGAATAGGCGAAAAATCTTGGGCCAATGCTATTTAAATGCATTCATTTTTTTTCGAAACCTGAGAAAACTAATAATTATTTTTCAAAAATTTAAACGAAGAATGAAAGATACATTATTACCGAGAAATTCCCTTAGAATAAACAAAAAGTTTCTTTTGAATGAGATATTTGAAATCAAAAATCACACTAAATTTTCTCTTTTTTTTTGACCACTGTAACTTAGTCAAATAAATATTACAGAAGTTTTCAGGGACTTTCGGCCCTCGTTAATAATGTAATCTTTCATTCTGTGTTTAAATTTTCTCATGACTCGAAAAAAATTAATGCATTTAAATAGCATGGGTCACTCTTTGCTTAAGGAATTATACCATTCTAATTCGGATACATAGGAGAATTCTGCAGATAGAATGAACAGAACATTCCACAACAATAACAATAAACGAATTCATGAGAAGAATGAATAAGAGACTTTAGATAATGGAAGGCATAAACACAAGAAAGTTGCAATAGGTCAGATGATCGTTGCCAGTCTCTTCCGTGGCGGAAATGAAGACCTTAAATTCGAAGAACAGATGGTACATGCCGATACATGCCGACTGGTCTCTTCTAGAATTTGATTTAACCACAATTGCCACTATTTAAATAACCATTTTTTTTAGGGAACATTTTATTTGGAATTCTGGCAGACCAATATGGAAGAAAACCGATAATAATGCTATGCATAACTTTTCAAGCGCTATTTGGCATCGCTGCTTCCTTTGCTCCGTACTACTGGCTATTTATCTTTCTTCGAAGTTTGGTGGCAATAACTAATGGTGGCACGATGGTTACATCCTTTGTAATGTGCATGGAAGCAGTTGAAGATAGATGGAGAACTGTAATACCAATTCTATACCAGATACCATTTGGTTTTGGAAACACTATAATGGCTGTCGTTGCTTATTTTGTAAGAGATTGGAGATATCTACATTTTATTCTTTCGGTTTGGTGTACTCTATTTATTCTATATTATTGGTAAGTGTTTTTTGAAATCTGATTATGTATAAACATAATCATTAATGACGTCTTTATGAACAATATCAGATACGCAGATGATACCTGGTTAGTCACAGGATCAACTGAACATCTTCAAGCGTTATTGAACCGAATGGTGGCAATCTGTGCGATATATGGACTCAAACTCAACGTAAGAAAAACAAAGTTTATGGTTATTAGTAAATATGCAACCGTAAATAGTAACACCTAACTATAATGTAACAATTGGTAATGACTCAATTGAACGCGTAAGTTATCTTGTATATCTGGGTACTCATATTAATGAAAGCTGGACCTAGTATAGCAATAAAAAGTAGAATTTCCAAAGCAAGAAAAGTTTTATGAAATTTAAGAAAATCCGTTGCAGTCATGATCTCAATTTGGAACTTCGCATAAGAATGGTTTGATGTTATATATTCCCAGTACTACTTTACGAGGTTGAAGTATGGACCCTGACAGAATCGCTTTTGAAGAACCTAGAAGCATTTGAGGTGTAGGTCTACCGCCGTATTCTGAAGATCAGTTGGGTAGAAAGTAGAGTTGCACAAGTTTGACTTGAATGTTTGAACTTGACTTGAGTTTGACTTAATTTCAAGTCAAACTCAAGTCAATCCTTCTGACAAATAATTCAAGTCAAGTCAAACTGGTCAATCGTACAGGTTTGAAAATTCAAACTGTTTGTCAAACTAGTTTGAAAGAGTTTGAAAAATAATTTATTTAGTAGAGATATGTAGTTGCCAATTAAGATAAGAAAATTAATAATACAATGAGTGCCATATAAAAGTAACTTGATACAGGGAGCGATTATACTCAAAAAAGGGTCCTAAAATTCTTGAAAATGATTCCTGTAAATACGCTTAGAATTGCTTGCTGGCAAGTTTAGTT
Source organism: Diabrotica virgifera virgifera (assembly GCF_917563875.1). Taxonomy (NCBI): domain Eukaryota; kingdom Metazoa; phylum Arthropoda; class Insecta; order Coleoptera; family Chrysomelidae; genus Diabrotica; species Diabrotica virgifera. The sequence continues at coordinate 41,728,838 of NC_065448.1, forward strand.
TTATCGATATCACTTTTTATATTTTTATTTGAGCGTTATTAGATTAAAAAAAAAGAATTCGTTGAACGGTTTTTTTATCATACCAAGCGTAATCTACTTTAACAAAAATTAATGAAGGAACAACAAAATATTATATTTTTGATAGAGTAGGTTTAATGAATTTTTGCGACTTTGCAATGTTGTTTTAAAGAATTAGTTCACTATTTGTAATTTTATAAGGCTGTTCTTTATTTTTACATAACACAAGTATGCACTTTCAGAGTTGGTCGTATTTGAAATACATTGTATTTCAAATACTATTTAAAATACACTAATGTATTTTGTATTTGAAACGCCAGAGGCGAAAGTATTTTGTAATTCAAATAATCGAAATAGTATTTTGAAAATACTTTAAAATTGAAAATACACCTTTTGATGTCCTGTAAATCTGTTAGGATGAATCACCTCTTTGCGGCGGTTACTTAAGAATTAGGGGAGTAGGGCTCATAAACCTGATTCCAGCAATGTAGTTTATGACTGTGTAGATATTTACTAATAAAGCAATAAAGCTATAAATCACAGCATGAACTAATAGTTCTATTATCCACTTCTTGCATTTTCGTCGTCAGAAACATGTGGCTGCTGGCCAGATGATCCGCCCTGCCCCACCCGGCGCTACGAAAGAAAAAATTACAGTGACCGCATACTTAAAATATGGGTTTTTGTCTAAAAAAAACTAGAAAGATTGAAAAATCAATTGAAATTTACATTTGGGACCGTTCAAGTATTACGTAACGCAAGTTGGGGGGGGGTCAAAAATCTTAAAAAATTGCGTTACGTAATAGTTAAATGCCCATTACAGTGCGTTACGTAGGTGGGGAAAGGGGGTCAAAAATCTTCAAAAATCGCGTTACGTAATACCTACTTGAACGCTCCCTTTCGGAATATAATGAACCTAAGATTAAAAAATTTTTTTAATCATTTTAGATAAAAAGTCGACGGCGATCAATGTGTTAGAATGTATGTGTAATGTATAATTTAAAATAACATTTTATTCAAACAAATAACTTTTTCATTTTCGGTTTTTTTGTTTTTAAGGAGGTTAACCTCCAAAAAAGTCTTAATAAAGAACACCAGATTGTAACCTCTTTGTAATAGCGCCGGATCTACGGGGAGGGAAAAAGGGGAAATTTCCCCCTAACAAGGTTCAAAATTAAAGAAAAAAATTGTTGAAACATACAAATATATTACCTTACTGAAACTTAAACCACATACAGACAAATTCAACCCAATAAACACGCTAGTTAGAAAAATTGAGGGAACTTAATACTTACATACCGGGTGGTAAATCGGAAAACGGGCCATAGGAAACTCAATGTAAAATTCTAAACTGTTGAATTCCTGCTTCCCTAATTATGTTACATCAAAAGTCATGAGAAGTTATTTGTAGAGGATTGAAATCTGTATTAAAAACAGAAGTTACAATTGTTCTACGATTTAAACACATTCCAAAATTTTGAAAAATATAATGTATTTACCGCAGTAGGTATGTGTGGGTATGTTAGGCCACACGTTACTATTTAACTGACAGTGAGCACATTATTGACTGAAGAAAATATCTTTATTATTAATATTTTCTCCTTAACTAAGGGTATCTTATCAACTTTATTGTGTTTTAAACAAAAAATGATAAAATAATTAAAAAAATTGACAGTTCTAATTGTTAATATAATAAATTCATTGTCAACAAATGCAATCTTATACACATTATTGTATTGTGTGTGGCCTAGCTTTGGCGTATTACTCTGAAAATTGTATTATATTTTTACAAAATTTTGAATAATTATTGTTCATAGAACAATATTAACAGTTGTTTTCAATAGAGAATTCAATTCTCTACAAATAGTTTCTGATGACTTTTGATGTAAAATAATTAGGGAAGCAGGAATTTAACAGCTTAGAATTTTACATTGAGTTTCCTATGGCCCGCTTTCCAATTCACCACCCGGTATAAGTTATTATTTATGTCTTTTATGTAGTTTGGGTTTATCTTTCTTATGTCTTTTGGTTGGTGTTTCATTGGAAGTTCCCCCCTAAACCAAATTTCCCCTCCCAAGGCAAATGTCTAGATCCGCAACTGCTTTGCTTTCTATTGAATAAAATTCGTCAGGAAGTAGGTATTTGTATCTTGAAAGTATTTTCAAAATTCTATTTTGTATTTTGTATTTAAAATACAAGCGCAAGAGTATTTTTGTATTTTGTATTTCAAATACTCATATACAGAAATTTGCCCAACTCTGTGTACTTTGCAATTTTCATTGTTTTGAAATCACCTGCCGCAACATCAAATAAATCAATACCTATATTTATTAATCAGTATCTTAATTAATTCTGCTTCGATTAAAGATTTTTTTCTTTTCATTTTTGCAGTGGGAATACCTTCAAAATCAGACTCAATTTGTTCCGGTACTTATTCTGAGCCGAAAAATATTCAGGTTGAGATATTATGTTTTGACAAAGCACACACTTCAACACGAACGTAATAAACAAGCTAAGCATAGACTTCCTAATATGAACTACAAACTAATTTGAGGAGTAGCAGAGTACAGAGTAAGAGTACAGACCTACTCAAATAAGTCAAAACAAAAGTCGGTACGCTCTTATTTAGAATTGGAAATATACACATTGCGCAACATGATATTCAAACTTCAAACTGTTTGAAGAAGTTTGATTTCAAGTCAAACCTAAAGATATCAAATTCAAGTCAAGTCAAACTTTTTTACAAAAGAAGTTTGGTTTTCAAGTCAAGTCAAGTTTGTTGAATAAAATCAAACTAGTTTGACTTGATACATCTCTAGTAGAAAGGGTCACAAACGAAAGGGTTTTGCAACGTTTGAGTAAAAGTTGTGAAGTAGTGAACACGGTTAAAAGGCGTAAATTGGAATACTTTGGTCATATAATGCGTCACCCAGAAAAATATGACATACATCACCATGTCATGCAAGGCAAAATAATGGGAAAAAGAAGACTGGGCCGCCGTACAACTTCTTGGCTTAAAAACCTACGCCAATGGTTTAGAAAAACTAGCACTGAACTATTTCGTGCGGCTGTAAATAAGACAATGATTGTTAATATGCTGGGCAACATGAGAGCTAACGATCGATTTGCGGTCTCGGCACCTTAAGAAGAAGAAAATTTTTTGAAATTTCTTGTTTATTATTTTATGTATCAAACATTTTCTCATGGTCTACAAATATTAGGGAGAATAGTTTTCTCTATAAGGTTCTTTAGGATTTGTAGGTGATCATGTGTACCATATCTTGACTAAATCCTGCCTGTTCATCTGGTTAGTGTCGACACAGCTTGGAATTTATTCGTCTGGTAATAATTCTAGTGGCAGATTAGTATACATGTGAGAACAAGCTTATGAGCCAATAGTTCCCAAGGTTTGATATATTTTTGTATGTGTAACTATAATAATTGTATTATTCCACTGATTCGGTGTTATTTATTGTAAGACAGATATTGTAAGTTTGATATCTAGCTGCTTCTTTTGGCTAGCACAATATGAGCTTCGTCGATATTTTCCGACCAACAGGTTGCTGGTTGCTACTTCTCAATTTCTTATTCCCAATGATCCATTACTGTGATGCTGATTTTAGTTCCTTCATTAAAGGAACAGGCTGCTATCCAGGAGGCTATCTCTACCACACATTTGCCTCAAAATTTTTTTGAAGCAATTTGCCAAATTAAATACATTTAAATAACCACCAGATCCTGGCATTTTTTCCGGTTTTCAAAACGATTTTTGATCAATTTCAATAATGTAAAACACCTGCTTCCCTTATACGTTTTAGAAAGCCACTGTCGAGTTGCAGGTATACAAGTGAGGCATCGTGCGCCATATTGTACACAAACCAGTTTTGGCTCGTGTAGGTACCGTTAGAAATGAAGCTATAACTTCGTTTCTACTTCAAATTTCTTAATAAAATTTTAGGACAATATTTCTACCATACTAAGGAACATTTTTACGTAAGAAAAACAAAAATCGATTTTGAAAGTAAAAGTCTCTTGGATGTTGACAACTAGTGGAGTCGCGACAGTTTACCGTCAGATATATACCGTCAAAAGTACAGATATATTTTTTATTGTGATGCTTAAAACATTTTTGAATCGCTTTCAGTGATCAAATTCGCATCCACGAAATTTAAAAAAAATTTATATTTTGTAGATACTATATACCTATAAATTCACAAAACCTGTTAAATCATAAAATTCTCAGAACTAATTATTTACGAATTAACAAAGCTTCGCGGAATTGATTGTTTTAATAAATGTGTTGTATTGTAGTATTCTAAAGAGTTTCTGAGATATCTTGGGGTCGTACTGGTCTCCTTACAGTGAATTGTATTTGTTAATATCGATGCAAAAATATCGAAAGTCTGTTTAGATTGTTACATTGCTGGATAATGGAGAAAGCCAAAGGAATATAGCAAGGCAATTGAATGGTAGTCGTCCAATTGTGCAAACAACTTACCAACGATTTCTTGAGACAGGATCTCATCAAAAGTGACCCGGCACAGGTGTAAAAAAAGATAACAGTGAGAGAATATTGGGTTCTCAGTATTGCTGCATTCCTAAACCAAACGCAAACTGCTAGAACGCTCCAAAGCTTTATTCAGCATACCCAAGTAATCAGAATTTTGCTGTTCGACAAAGGTTAACTGGGTAATAGGTTTGGCAGCTTGCAAATACAGTAACGTGACCATTACTGCTGTTCACAAAAGACGCATACTTACATGTGCCTGTGAATACTATACCTTTCTTTCCATTCTTTCTTAAGCTCTTTGAATAAATCTGATTCAATATCTCTAGACGTACAAAGATAATGTGTTAATACTCCTTTTGTCACCGCGTTTTTAGCCAATTCATCTACCATTTCATTTCCAGTTATTCCACAGTGGCTTTTAACCCATGCTAACTTAACAGACTTTCCTTGTTGCTGAAGTTCTTTAATTTTATTTATTATAAATAATTCAATGTAGTTCACTTTTGATTTAGGATTTATAGCACTAATTTTACTTAGAGAACTTTTACTGTCACTATAAATTATAAACGTTGAATGATTTATATTAGATAAATATTTTAGTGCTTCCATTATCGCTATTAATTCAGCTGTGTATATACTCATAATAGAATTTAGTTTGAACATTTTACTAATTTTATTACTGCTATCCCAATAGGCACATCCCACACCTTCAATATTTTTTGATGCATCTGTATATACCATACAACAATCTTTGAACATTTGTGAACTGTCGGAGATAAACACTAATTTTCTTAAAGATAGACCCAAATTGCTATAGTCCCTTAAAAAGTATACCTTAACTTGTTCCATGGTATTAAAGTCAATATTATAATTTGGGTTTATGTCATATTTATAAAGTTGTTTATCATATATTGTCATTTTTGAATATAAATCTACTTCCAATATTTTTCTGTCAAGTCTGCTAAAAATAGTTGATGTATTTTGGAAATTAAATTTGCCTTTTTTTCATACAATCTAACTAAAAGGCTGATGCCAAGTTTTTTTCGTCTTATATCCATCGGCATTTCACAGAATTCAACTTGTAGATTATTTATCGGTGTACTTCTTAGGGCTCCTATACACAATCTAAGGGATTTATTAATGATTTTGTCTATTTTATTAAAATGACACTGTGATGCGTCACTGTATAATATTGATCCGTAGTCGAATATAGCTCTTATATTATTTTTAAATAACAACAAAGAAATATATGGATCTGCTCCCCAACGTAAGTGTGATACGAATCGAAGAAGGTTTATTCCTCTTTCTGTTTTTTAACTATATGGTCTATATGTTCTTTCCAGAGAAGCTGTATATCCAGAGTAATACTCAAATTGAAGAAGGAGATAAACATATTAAAATATGGAGTGAATTACATGGACTAAATATATCTGATTCCAAAACCAAATTATGTATTTTTACAAGAAAATGAAAAGAAATACCTAATCACATCTTAATAAACAATATCTCCCATCCAGTACAAAGTTATGTTATGTTATTTAACATAACTTTGTACTGGATGGGAGATATTGTTTATTAAGATGTGATTAGGTATTTCTTTTCATTTTCTTGTAAAAATACATAATTTGGTTTTGGAATCAGATATATTTAGTCCATGTAATTCACTCCATATTTTAATATGTTTATCTCCTTCTTCAATGAATTTGACTGAATTTTCTATTTTAAAATTTTCTTGATAAATAACTATATCATCTGCAAATTGTAAAATTTTTGTTGAGTTTAAATTTTTTTTATATCAGAAGTGTAAATTAAATATAACAAAGGGCTTAATATTCCTCCTTGAGGTAAACCACCCATCGCTAGTCTTGGACCAAATGTGTTATTATTTACCGATATATAAATTTTTCTACAGTCATACAATTTTATTATTTTTTGACAGAAACATTCTGGTAGACCCATTTGTATCATTTTGTTATATAGTATATTTAAATTAACGTTGTCGTATGCTGCTTCAACATCTAATAAAAGAGCTATTAGTACAATCTGCTCCCTTGTCAGTAGCGCTGTGTTTTCCTTTGCACAATACACAAAGTAAATTATTCGGATTGAAACAATTAGCTTTGTTGTGTTCTTCGCCGCATCTTTCACATCTATCTTTTCCTCTACATTGGGCACTTATATGCCCAAATCTCAAACACTTTAAACATTGGATTATTCTGGGTGTATAATTTTCCACCTCGTATATAATTTTTTCTATTATTACATTTTTTGGTATATACCGACCTTTAAAAGTGACAATTACGGTTCCTGTTTTTACATAAATAGTATTACCATTATCTTGAATCACTTTCCGCATAATTCTTTTTACATGTAATACTTCGAATTTAATTCCAAATCTAGGTTTAATTAATGATAATAAATCATTATCTTCTATCTCTTTATCTACCAATTTTATAACACCTTTCTTTTGAGTAAAAAACGTTGGAATATATGCCTCATACTCTTTGCTTTTTAGAATTTCAGAATCAATTAATTTATTAGCACTAGAAAAATTATTTAGTTCTACCTTGATTTTATTTCTACCAGTTACTGTAATTTGTGTGATATTATTTTCAATTTCAGGTACTGAATTTAAAATCAAACGGGCCGTGCCGATCCTGTGTAATCTACCAATGTTGCCGTTTTTATTTTCTATGTGTACTATATAGGGTGCATTATCTCCAAATTGATATCTATGTTTTAATCTTAAATTTATTACTTTATTTAAATTTTGCTTACCTGACTTATCTGTTTGATTTAAATTTGTCAAAGTTTCATCGTTATTGGAACTAAATTTGTTACTTACCTCAATAGTGCTACTTGTTTGGTTTTGTTTGTTTGTTACCTTATTATTTACCCTATTGTTATTTTTATTTAATTCCTCATATTCCATCATCCTATCTCCTTCCACTTTTACATAAAATTTACCTCTATCTGGAGGTTCGGGTGGTATACCTTCGATATTATTTATTTTCTGAAATTTAACTTCTAGGCGCGAAATTTCACACTTTCTTACAAATCACTGGTTTAGTACTTCTTTATACTACTCGTAATAGGGCTTTTCATTCACAGTCATTTGTTTCGAGCTTCTGTCATATCTCGTATAATCCGTGTATATTAATATTATACACAGATTATACAACATATGACAGAAGCTCGAAACAAATGACAATCGATGAAAAGCCCTATACTCAAAAAGTTAAGAAAAAACCTTAAAAATTAATAATTTTTAGGAGAACTTCTAAATAAACTGCCTTTCAATTTGACGTTTATTTGATAATGTCCGTATTAGTTGTTATGGATAAGTGTAGAATATCAATTTATGTTCAAGGTGGTCAAAATAAGGTCTACAGAAGGGCTTGAGAACGTTATGCTGCTTGCACTCGGTCACTTGGTCACACCGGGTTGCTTTTGGTTGTGACTTAATAATATTTTAGGCAGGGATTTTTATTTAAGCAGACACGGATCTCGTCGTTATTGAGAAGGGCACATTAACAGCACACCGATACATAACGAAGATCCTACAACATCGTGAGATATCATATGCTGAGTTTATTGGTAATGGATTTCTGCTAATGCAAGATAATGCGAGATCACACACGACAAGGATTGTAACACAGTATGTTGTAGATGTTGGTATTCCAAAAATGGACTGGCCTGCTCAAAGTCCAGATATTACTCCTACGGAACAAATAAGTAGCCTTCTCAAAAGGTATGTACGACGTCATATACCTGTACCAACATCATGTGAAGATCTGAGAACGGATCTAATTGACGGATGAGCCACTTTCTCCAAAATAACATCCAAAACAGGATCACTTTTATGCCAAATCGAATGATGAGTGGTATCCAGAATTATGGTGGCAACAAACATTATTGAAACGAGTAATACTTGCCTTTTCTTGACTCTATAATTCAATTATTGTTATAATTGTAACTGTAATGGTACATCGAAAATTTTTCATACATTTATTATTTTCTCAAATTTCTCTTTGTTTTCTATTATTTGTCACCAATGATAATATCGGATTACGTACTACAAGAGTCTCTGAGTCAATACACAATAGATTTAATTTGATTATAAATAAGAAAAGATAAAAAAATCAAAAATTTCTTAAATTTTGTGGATTTTTTTCTCTGATGCGCAGTGTAACTATGTATGTAAAAAAATCTCCTATATCATAAAATATTTTTCTGTATTTCAGGTACATACAAGAATCTCCGAGATGGCTTTTAGCAACTGGCAGAAGAACTGAAGCTATATTAACTATAAAAAAGATAGCTGAACAATACAATATAGATCAAAAAGAATTTCAAACTTACGTAACAGAACTGTCTAATATAAATTTTTTGCGAGTACCAAAATCACCCATAGGTGGGATTTTTTCTAGTGGAGAATTGAAAAAAAGGAATACGTTGCTATGTTTGAATTGGTAAACAAATTTTACTTTTAAATGTATGTTATCCTTCTATATTTTTCAATGACTTCTTCAATTAGGTAAATAAATGACTATTTCGAGCAGTAATAGATAAACCAAAGATCATGCGGTTAATTGTGGATAACTCAGGAGACACTCATAAAATAAGATTCGCGTAACTCAGGGGGATACGGAGCGCTAGATGCCGGGTGTCTCCCTGAGAGACTAAATCCCAAACGAAGAGATACGTCGTAGAACAAAAATGACAGGCGCTATAGAAAGAATCGCGCCACGACAAGAAGCACTACGGGGCAGAGGACGCCCACCAACAAGATGAACCGACGATCTTCAGCGTGTTGTTAGTAACTGGATACAAACCGCACATATATAGATGGAAAGAGCTAAGGGAGACCTATATCCAGCAGTTGACGCGTACAAATTGTTGATGATAATTATGATGATGATGAACGTAGGATATACAAACAAGCCATAGAATCGAATCCAGCATGTGAGACATGCACACGCCTTATTAAATGACACACAGGTGTTGCAATTCATTGGGGTGCGGGTGATTGACTTGAGTAAATCAAGAACCACTCCACCTTGCTCCAGTCAGAGGCTACAAATTGACAAAATGCTTGCCATATGGGAGTCCTCGGTACAAGGACTCCCACACGAAATACTTCGCCTAGTTAGGCTGGTGAACGTGAGTCGTTTTAATTCTCCTGTCATCTTAATCGACACATCATCATTGTGCTTTTACTTGACCGAGTGCAGAGTCCCCGCTCCGAACTGGGTTTAGTTCGGCAACTCGGCGCTCGGGAATTTTGTCCCGTCCGTCCCGGTTTTTTTTTATTTTTTTAAGTAATATTTTTTGTGTTTTTGTTCGTTTATTTTGGTTGGTCGAGGTCGGTTTTTGTTTGTTATTATATTCCATTGGAGGGGGTACCTAAACCTATTTATCTTCCTAATGTTTGACTCTGGGTGTTTATCTTATTGCAATTTTAACTTCATGGATTGTTCAGATAAAGCTACGTGGTCTTTGTCACCTTATTGTTTGTTTAAGGCTATGGGTACATAATTCGCAAATATTTTACGTGTATCCCTACTTTATCTGTCTTTACACGGCAAATTACGTGTAGTAAAACTCACACTGGTATGGATATGTAAACATTACTAGAATATCATTCTACTTGAAAATGTCATCATTAATTTAAAGAGATGGCTTTTGAATGTTCTTGGATAACTGCTATTTTTATAATTGCAAATTATTAATTCAGTTAATAAATGTGATAATTTTTTCACTAACTATGTATTCAGTGATTGTAATAATTTATTTTAACAACAAAAACTAATACTCAATCGAGAAAAGAGGAAAAGTGTTAAAGTGATTTTTTAATAATATATTGTTATGGAACGCTTACAATTTTGAACATCTTTAACAACAAAATACTTGGATCACATTATCCTGATGTATTCTCTGCTTGGATCTTCCACAAATAATACACAATAAATAACTTTTTATTAAGTTCACGTCTTAAATCAATTATTTATCAAATACAGTATATTATATCAATAATATTTAATAAATTTTTCAAAATATTCCCGATGCAATGTCAAATATTTAAAATTGTCACTGATTGTCAGTGTCTGACTGACAATAATTATATTCGGCTGAGTGCGTTGTAAGACAAAGATAGATTTGGAAAATATTGCCACGGCATTGTGTTCATTTTTTTCGAATCCTGAAAAAACCAATAAATATTTTTGAAAATTTTAAAGGCAGAATGAAAGACTAAATTATTACCGAGGGCAGAAAGTCCCTTAGAATAAATAAAAAGTTTATTTTGAATGAGATATTTGAAATTAAAAATCACACTAAATTTTTTCTTAGTTTTTTACCCCTGTAACTTATTAAAATAAACATTATAGAAGTTCTCAGGGACTTTCGGCCCTCGCTAATAACGTAATCTTTCATTCTGCGTTTAAATTTTTCAAAAATACGTATTAGTTTTCTCAGGATTCGAAAAAAATGAATCCCCATTTGAATAGCATTGCAGCCGAAAATACGTACCGATCCTCTTAAGCATTTGCTATTATTTGTTGCTTTGGTCTTTTGTATTTTCATCTATAGAAAAGAAAAATCATATCCTAATGTCTCTCTCAGGATCTGGATTGGGTGATTTTCAAGATCAGCTAATTTTCCCTGACTTTTTCTTCCATTATCTGCAGTGAGCTTTCTACAGAACTTATGAACTGAAATCACTCTGAACAGTAAAAGTTCACCTACGTATTTGAGCACTTTATTTATTTATTGAAAGCATTTGTTGTGGGCTGCTTGTACCTTTTTTCTGTAAGCACGTGTGTCCCCATGCAAGCGATTCATATGTGATTGTAGGGAATATGATGCTGTTTATTAGTCTGAGTTCTATGAATTCCTGTGAGTCCTCTGATGGTCACTCTTGCTGCTTCTGTCTTTTGGACTGTTGCGTTTACATGTGGTGTAAATGTTAGACCTTCAACGAATGTGACTCCTAGGTAGGTATTTGGTTTTGATTTTCATTTGATGGGTCTATGTAGTTATTCTTCTGGGCTATCTCTTCTATTTTTAAAGATAACCGCTTGGGTCTTGTCTGGATTTATTGCTATTCTCTATTAGACATACCAGTCTTCTATTCTATTGCATTATTTGCAGATTTCTCAGGGCTACATCCAGGTTTATATGTTTCGCCGCTTTAAAATGGCCGTTTGTATATATGCTGAGTAGAGTTCCGGGTGTTCCTGGAACATCAGCTGTGTATGTGTTCTACAGTAGGGATGACAATACTCCAGCAGTACTCCAGCCTTCGGAGCATCGTGTTCGAACAGGAATTTTCCAATCTGGAGCTGAATATTCTGCTGCAGAGAAGCACAAAGTTATAGCTGATGTTCTTAGCTCACTTGGCTAAGCTCCCCAACTTGTTTCAGTCAGCTTGAGTATTATGATTTATCTTAGGGATATTTTTGCCATTGTGTCTTCGCAGTGACCTTTGAGAGAGCGGTCCAATTTTACCCTTAAGTACTCTGGATCTATACAGTTCTCTAATAGTGCTCCTAGCCATGTTATATTTAGCTCTTTCCTCGCATGACGGTTGTTCAGATAAAATGCGCAGACTTGAGTTTTCTTGGGGCTGGGTCTTGGCGATTATTTTTGTAGTACTCTAGCGCAGTCAAAAGTCTGGTTTCTACGTCTTTAAAATGTCTCTTCTGTGTAGCAACAGTTGAATGATCAGCATCAAAAAAGCGCTTCGTATCAAAGTGATCTAGCAAGACTTTAGTGTAAATATTATAGAGAAGAGGTGCAAGTATGCTTCATTGAGACAGACCATTTCTCTGACTTCTCCAGCGGACCTTCCTGGATTATAATGTAACATAAAAACGATGATTCTGAAGGATGTGCAGTATTCCCAGCAGCCACAGTATTTGGGGTGACTATAAGTAGATGAAATGATTTATCTCTTAGCAAAGAGGGTCAGGTAATCACAATCCAAATTAGAGGTACAATTAATTTCTAAATAATTGTATAAACTATTTAATTCTGATTGTGTGTATACTACTTGAGTCTTCTTTGGGGACCTACTTGGTTATGATCTTACTCCAGTAACACTTTCATTTCTCGTAATCATTTCAAATTAATTATATCTCGTAAAAGTTATATTTATAATTTTTAAGCTACTGGTAAATTTCATTTTTTTTAGGATGTTTTCGGGCATAACCTTCTATGCATTTTCACAATACTTAGGACAAATTGGCACGAATATTTTCTTAACTGTTGCTACCAGTGGATTAGTTGCTCTACCTGGAACCATCGCATGCATCTTTTTAGTTGGTAAATACGGAAGAAGATGGACCATAGCCAGTTCTTACTTGTTTACAGCCAGTTGCTTCTTATTCATTTCCCTTACACCAAAAGGATATTTTGATAATGATTGGCTGCGAGTAGTACTGTCTGGTTTTGGAATAATCGGTATATCGGTAAGTTTGTTTTGAGATATGATATTTCGAATTAATAGCATCAATAATTTTACTAAAAAATTTTACAAAAGTGAACTCCACTGGTATTTTTTCATTTTTTATTCATTCATTTACTTCATTCAGCTTATTCATTTTTTAAATCTCCTCTGCTACTATCTTTTTATGATAACTGATAACTTTTTAGGGATCTGTTTTATGTTTCTGCATCGTCAATCAGCCTGTGCCACTGCTTTTCTCTCCGTTGCTATTGATGGCTTTCTTATTTGTTTTCTGAATTTCTTTCTTTTCCATCTATTTTTCTTTTCTGTCTTACCTTTTTTACTGTCTTATTTTTCATATTTATTCTTTATATTTATTTTCTTGATCTTTTTTCGGTATTTTTGAAGAAAATGAAATGGTTTTAGCTGATGATAAAAGGAAGGTGCTTGAATTGATAGATGTCAAAAGAATTAGTAATGAGAGTACCTACTACATAAGTAGTCATATTTTGAACAAATTTTCTTTTAATATGAAAAAAATATCATGCCGATGTGTGCCCCGTTTGCTGACCATGGGCTAAAAACATGCAGAAATGTATGGACATTAAGCGCAATCGTTGGAATTTTTGGCGTACACTGTTCATGAAACCTAGATCCACTTCTATATACTAGAGAACAAAATTTCAGTTGTATTTGAGGAAAAAAATTCGGACGGTCGAAATATACGTATCATAATTAATCTGTACTGGAGTGGGAATCAGAAGGCAACAAAAACGTCGAAACGGAAAATGTAGATGTTAAAAAAGAACTCAGACAGGGATGCGTGTCGTTGACACTATTGCTACCTACAGAAAAGCTATTTTTAAGTAGGCATTATCAGAAGAATTATATATCTCAATAGACGAAAAAACCTAAAACACATGACTCGCAAATGACACTATTAAATATTTTAGGTGACATTATAGAATGACTACATACACCGGCCTCAGACAATGAGACGCACTGTCTTGAATTCTATTTAATCTGAACCTGTAATACATTGTAAGGGACTCAAATAAACTTAAGGGGCACAATGGTAAACAAAAGCGTAACAATTATGGCATATGCAGATGACACAAATATCATAGGTCGCATCCACCAACAAATACTGGCGTCATTCTTCTGCATAGAAAGATACGCTACCAAGAATGGACTAGAAATAAATTTTGGTAAAACCAGTCATAACTTTGGTAAGCCATCCAAATTACCATATCATCATCAGCTCATAGTAATAAACTGCTTAACATTGCCCTCCTCTGAAAACTTCCATTAAGATCTCGTTTGCGCTATTGCCATCCAGTTGGTAAATATCCTCTTTATGTCGTCAGTCTTGCAGATGTCTTTAAGTGTCTCTGCACCATATATAAGAGCGAGTAGGTCACACTGATTAAAGGCTCTTCTTTTACGTTAATAGATATATCACATTTAAAAGTATAATGTAGTTGTTCATATGCTGAACCTCACAGAGTTATTCTCTTTAGCAGGTTAGCAGTTAGATTATCTTTGCTAATTTTTACCATATCGCACACCTAGATCTAAAGAGAGTTAAGTCAAAAAAGCACTTTTTCAAAAAACACGAAAAACTGTTTTCGGTGTCCATGTGCACTTCGGGAGTGTTTTGTTTTTATGGTTTTGCTTTATTTATGAAAACATTTTAAACATTTCTTGCAGCTTTGTACCTAGTTGAAATGGTATTAGTAATATTTTCTGTTATTGTTCTAGTTTAGTATTATTATATTAGATAGTTCTTGATGATGTATTAAGAAATGGAAAATATGCGCCAAGATATTTTATTTTTCTGTATAAAAACGGTGCATCATATGAAAAAAAGGGAAGAAAGGTTATTTATCATAAATTAGACGTAAAATTTAAAAATAATTTTTAATTCGAAATATCTCAGTGACGTACTATTTTTTTCTTTAAAAAATTTAGACCATTGCTCGTAGGCGCGTACACATTTAATTTTTTGTTCTTTCCCGAAAAGCTAGGGGGGCACGCCCCCCCTTGACCATGGGTATGGGCGCCTATGGCTACTTTCGCTTTTATTATTCGCTGTTTAATTTCTGTTGAGTGGTCCCATTGGCTATTTAAATTCGTGCCCAGATATGTATATTGCTCAACTCTTTCGATATTTTGTTGGTTGAT
Source organism: Diabrotica virgifera virgifera (assembly GCF_917563875.1). NCBI lineage: Eukaryota > Metazoa > Arthropoda > Insecta > Coleoptera > Chrysomelidae > Diabrotica > Diabrotica virgifera. The sequence continues at coordinate 41,743,999 of NC_065448.1, forward strand.
TGTAAGTTGAGCGTTTAGTACCTATTGGTTTTTTACTAATTGTCATTGTCATAAATTTGGTCTTCTTTATGTTAAGAGCTAGTCCGTATCTGTTTTGCTGATTTCTGTTAGAAGTCCAAAGTCTAGAAATCCAAATCCAGCGCTCATCTATAGATCACAAACCTAAGTATACAATATCATATCAGACGAATCAGAACTGGCAATGTTTAAAAGAAAAGTCGTTTGACATACATCCGGTTGTGTAGATAGACCATACGGAGAGCATGGAAACTTCTGAACCAACAAGAATCATAACTCAACAACAAATGGTGAGAAAGCGATCCAAGAGGCGAACGACCAAAAATACGGACGAAGTATATGGACCAAGTACAGAAAGATTTGAGTAAACTCTAAACTGTAAACTGGAGAACGAAAGCTAGAAATAGGAACGCATATAGAGGATTAATTGAATAGACCAAGTGAAAGTCACAATCTAATGGATTGAGATGATAAATGTGTTCTTCATTCTGATTATTAATAAGTTTCGGTCTTCAATTTCTTTCTTCATTTATTTCCAGCATTGGCCATTTCGTCTTTTAATCTCGTATACCTCTGTTCTCTTGTAATGGTTCATTTAAATTTGTTATTTTTTACCTACGTATATCTCCATTACACTTTTCTTAATTGTTTTGGTTAATTTTAGTCTATTATCTCTTCAGCTCTGCAGTTTTGTATAAACTTGTTTTGTTTGTTGTCTCGTTTTTATTAGGTCTTTGTTTCCTTGCTAAGTATTTGGACTTTCTGTTTTTTATTAGTCGACTCCTCTACTACTGATGGTATTTTGTTTGTTCGGTTCGTGTTTAGTACTCCCAAATTATACCTATTTTTTGTTATTTGTTGTTTAATTTTACTTATAAACCATTCTACATTTTAGGTGTCAACGCCAGCTCTATATCTATTTACAGGTGAACTATACCCTACAGTTTTACGAAATGCCGGAGTTGGTATATGTCTTATGTTTTCAAGAGTAGGATCAATGTTCGCACCTTTTATAATTACACTAGAAGAAAAGGAAGCAGCATTACCTCTTATTATATTGACTTCTATAACTTTGCTACAGGCGCTACTAGTTTTGCTTTTACAGGAAACGAAAAATTTAAAATTGTTAGACACAGTTCAAGATCTAGAGAAAATATAATTTAGGTTAGGAATTAAAGACATTATAAGATTGATACTGAACTACTATTAAAATGTAACTTATGGCTTCTTAAGTTTCTTGAGCTTGATACAAAAATTTTGTATCAAGGTTGAATTAACAAAAATCTTCAACGTATTGAAAACGATATTAAAAAAGCAGTATAAAACGAGGCTAAAGTTTTAGAAAATATATTAAATGCTGAAGCTTCATTGATTTAAGTGGACACAAAATTTGCTTGCAATGCTTTTTAAATGTATTATTTTTTTTCGAATCCTGAGAAAACTAATTAGTGTTTTTGAAAAATTTAAACGCTGAATAAAAGATTACATTATTAGGTACTGAGACAGAACTGAAAACCTCTATACCTAATGTTTATTTCAATAAGTTACAGGGGTGAAAACAAAGAGAAAATTGAGTGTAATTTTTAATTTCAAATATTTTATTCGAAAGAAACCTTTTGTTTATTCTAAAGGACTTTCGGCCCTTTCAATCTGAGCTAAAATTTTTCAAAAATATTGATTAGTTTTTTCAGGATTTGAAAAAAATGAATGCATTTAAAAAGCATTGCAAGCAAATTTTGCGCCTATGCTATGCTAAATTGTAATTGTATAATTATCGTTAAAATAAAAGTACAGTGGAACCCCGATAAGTCGGCCCCCGATAACCCGGAAGTTCGGCTAACCCGGACCGATTTTCATCAGACAAACACTTCAACAATAAAAATGTATGTAATATAATATTTGAGAGATAATGGGTATTTGTGTAATTTGAACTATACGATAGTAAAAATGACTCATGGCACACGGCGCCAGAGCGACGTCCATTTTCTCGGATTATCGGAAACAACAGGCACCTGTTATTCCTTTATTTATTTCAAACTGTCTTAGCATTGTTTAAAAAAGACTAAAAGACTATTTAAAAAATTCTTTTTTAAACAATGGTCTTAGTCTCCACTGTTCTTAAATAACATAACATCGTTCCGATTGTGACTGTATTGTGTATAGTACAGTCGTATTTCAATTATAACGGAGTTTATCTGTAAGTATACCGTATTTTTTTTTAATTTCTACCAAATTCTCCGGCTAACCCGGATTTTCGATAACCCGGATTGGCCGCGGTCCCGATTAATCCGACTTATCGAGGTTCCACTGTATTTAATAAGTGTATAGTGACTTATTATCTTTTATATAATTCTATACTTTAATAATTACACATAAAATAAAATAAAAACATATTCTAACAATAACATAATATTCATATTCTAAAGAAGTATCTTAGGACATACAAAAGAGGGCAAAGTTATTAGTCCTAAATAAATTTTAGGCCAAGAAAAGAGTATACAGTGAACGGCAAAATTTTGGAATCAATTCATTCCAACAAACAAAAAAAAATGCATTTGACAAATAAAAATTGCTTTCCGCTTAAATTAAAAGTTTAAATTGTCAACTACCTGCCTCTTGGCAGTAATTAAACCGACGACGACAATATTCTTGAACATTTTGGATCATTTCTGGAGTTTTTCGAATTTGTTAATCTTGTGGTCGATCGATGTAAACTTTTCATGAAAAAATCAAGTGGTGTAAGATCTGAAGATCGTGGAGGCCACTCTATTGTTCCTCTTCTACCTTAATCCATCTCCTAGGAAAACTCCTTTCTAAATAAGTACGAACAGAAAGTACGACACCTGGTCTTGCTGAAACCATATCTTTTAATTTGGAAAATAACTATCAATCTCAATTGGAAAGATATCTGTAAGTGTTGGTATAGGTAAGTTCATTTTTTAAAAATCAACGTATCTTTTCCCCTGAGAGGCTCATCGAAGACAAAAGAACCTATAATCCTATCCTCGACTATCCCTGCCCATACATTCACTTTTTGAGGGTGCTGAATGTATTATGCATCACTCATTCAATGACAAAATTCTATTTAATCAAATATCTACAGCTATGCCCATTCACTGTTTCATCTTTAAACAGAAGGTTGCTTCACCAGAAAAAAGGATTTGACGAATGAAGCTGGGATTTTGATTACATAATTCTTGCATTACTACGCAATATTGGATTTGGCGATCTCGATCATCCACAACTGTTAGGGGAGGGGTGGAGAATAGAGTTAAATAAAGGAATTCTATTCTTTGATTTGACCATGGACGAATGGACCTTAGGTGAATTTAGTAAGTATTTAATTAGGATAGAATGTGAAAAAGGGGTATAACGTAATAGTGTCGAGGTTGTGAATAACTGAAGAGTAAGGATGAGGGTTGTCAAGTGTAGATTAATTATGAAAGCCATCTGAAGAAGATGGGCGATTGGACTAAAAATCAGAAGTTGTTATTAAAGAAATAGAGGTGGTTGAGAGGGTTTAGATTAAATTGGCGAAGGGCGAAGCATAATGGAAGTGAGATATTATAATATGTGTGGATAGTTGAAGACAATAAGTAATGAGGTAGAATGAAAAGTATAACGTTGTAACTTGTCGACGATTGGGTTAGAGTTAACATAATGTAGATGAAGATTTGGCTGTCAAAGCAAAGAAGGTTGAAAACAAAGTATGTATAAGATATGGGTTATGCAAAAAGTTGGCGATGTAGGGTTGAAAATTACGATGGACAGACAGATGTCGGTTAGGACTTCTTTGTTTTCTTTGATTATTTCTAAATCTTCGTACAGATCCAATCTTAAGAAATTTTTCTGTGGGATATTATGTAACAGAGAGACGTCTTCTCGAATATTGAGAGTATGTTTTGTTTTAGATGTTGGAAAAGGTGGAAGTGTTCTCTCTTTTGGTATTTTCAAGGGAACGAGAAGCCAGTGATCTACAGGTTCCCCCTATTTGTGTAGTGTCACAATCAGAGCATTGTAATTTATAAACACCACTACGACTCATGTAGTTGATAGGATTTTTAGAAGTAGTAAGACACTGTCCTAAGTTATAAGGTAGGTAATACTTTAAAAGAAATGTGGGTGTTATCAACTGATCTATTGTCCACGTAAAATTCGTAAAACCAAGCGATTGATAGAGACAGAAAAAACAACACGACTGCAAAAATTTGAAGCATTTAAGATATTTCTGTAATAATAATTTAAATATCAAACATTATGTTTTAGGGAGTTTAATCCAGGGAAATAAGCAAGAAATAGACCAAGTTCGGGACACTCAAATATTCAGGTAGCTGAATACTTTTTTAGTTATTGTAGACCTATAGGAAGAAAACCCACCTGTTTCCTGTCTAGAGTTCGCGTCCGTTTTTTTTAATTATTAACAATTTAGTGCAAAAAACGCGATGCTTTCGATTTTTTGCACCCCATTAAAAAGCTAAATAGTTGACATAAAATTACAAAAAATGTTATTTTTTAAAACATTGAAAAAGCTTCAAAATGCCGATTTTTGAAAGTTAAAAAGGTAATTTGTTGCTACGCAAACTTCAAAATAAACGAAAATGGTTATTGTTAATAACTTTTATTAAAACTACCTTAGAACGTTAGTGTTTTGCCCAAAGTTGGGTATTAGGGTACTTAACAAACCGTCAAAATTTCAGACCGATCCATTAATTTGTTTAAAAGTTATTCTATTTGTTTATCCCAGAGACCTTAATTTTGCAATAACATAACACAAAAGAATTAAGATGGGTCAATTCTGCCTATGCCAAATGAAAGTAGAAAAGTGACACTATCAAAATGTACAAAAAAGATAAAAAAAATTCTAATAAATATAGTCAAAAACCCTAATGACAAATTTTTGAAATTTTGTAGTTTATAAACATTTAGAGTAACTTTAAAAATATTGTCCGTAGAAAAAATCATTTTACATCCAAAAGCTGGTATTTTACAAGAATTTAAAAAAATGTATTTTAATTGGTGACTAGTCGTGGTAAGTGAAGGGGGAGCTTCCCTGGGAGCCGACAAATGCACGAGTTCCAAAACTAAAAAAACAACTTTTAACTGAATATATTTTGATCTTTCTTTTTTTAATTTATATGTAATTTTTCTGTACATTACAAATATGCAATTTGTCTAGACATTTTTAAAAAAGAGTCTAATTTGTTTAAGCAATTTTTGAAAAAATATTTTTTTGCCAAAAATCCATCTTATTAATCATACTATCATTATTAATCATAGAAAAAGTTAAGGTATACTTTAAATAAATAAATTATCTTCAATAAATAGTTATCTAATAAAAATAATTTATTTATTAAAGTGTCCTTTAACTTTTTCTATGATCATTAATGATACTATGATTAAAAAAATAAATTTTTTGGAAAAAAATTTTTTTTTCAAGAATTGTTTAAACAAATTAGACTGTTTATTAATTAATAAATTTATAAACAAATTGCACATTTGTAATGTACGTAGAAATTACATACAAATTAAAAAAAGAAAGATCAAAATCCATTGAGTTGATCCGGAGGTATAGAAAATTATATTATGTAGTTTGAAATTGCTTTTTCGGTATTTTAACCATATATATATATATATATATATATATATATATATATATATATATATATATATATATATATATATATATTGCATTTGCGTCCCTCGTGGCTTCTGTATAGTTTTGACTCTTCGTGACTTCCGAATATACAGCGTGTATATTAACAAGAATTATTTCATACAGTTAGCGCTCGCTTTGGCATCCGTTATACTGGCAACAATGTACTTATGGTATGAAGTAAAATATTTAACCTTGGTCGTGTTTATGTGAGAATTTAGTTGAAGAACGCAGACAAATTCTATTTATAACTTTTGCCAACTAGGTGGTTTTGCTCGGATATACGATAAGGATTTGCTGTAAATTGTTTGTTTTCGTTTTTATACTCTTAACTCAGGTTAGAAAAACTTATTTCTTGGGTGTAGTTATGGATAATGTATTTTCTAAACTTTTAAATTTTCTATTTTATTTCGATGGAAGAAGATTATGGATCTCGGAAGATTCGATGGAATAAGTTATAATGTAATATACTTAACAATACCACTATATACCCTTGACAAATGTTTATTTTTTAAAGTTAAATTGTTTGATGAGCCTTTCGATAGGTTAGGTTTATTATTAAATTTTATTTTTTTATTTTGATAAATAATCGGTATTGTTTCTCTCTCTCTCTCTCTCTCTCTCTCTCTCTCTCTCTCTCTCTCTCTCCTCAGCGCATCCTTTTCTGTTTTATTCTTTCGAAATTTGCTATACAAGTATTTTCCATTGCTCTCTGTTTCTCGCTCTCTGTTTGACTTCTCTCCATCTCAACGCCAATTCTTTCATGATCTCTTGTTACAGTTCTTCTCCAGCTATTATCAGGTCTTCCTCTTCTTCTTCTTTCGTCTGGTTGGTATTCGAGTGCTTGTTTGGTTATATTATTTCGATCCTTCCTCAGAGTATGTATAATCCATTTTCATTTCCTTCTTTTAACCGTGACTGTTATTTTCTCTTGTTTTGTTCTTCTCCGTAGATCTATGTTTTTTATTTTATCTGGCCAGTATATTTTTAGGATTTTCCTCAACTATTTATTTATAAAGGTTTGTAATTTTTTGCTAGTTGTCTCTTCCTCTCTCTAAGATTCTGCGCCATACAACAATATAGTCTTAAAACAGCTGTTAAAGATTTTGATTTTGGTTAATTCTGATATATCGCGTGTGTTCCAGATTTTCCTGAATGCATTATATGATTATATAATGAGTGCATATTGTGCCTTTACTATCCTTTTTTCTACATCTGATCTACTAGCGCCTTTTTTCCATAATTGATCCCAGATATGTAAAGTTATCTACCTTCCGTATTTGTCTTCCTTTTATTTTAATTTTAGTTTATTGGTTACTGTTTTTTTAAGTTTTGTTTTTTTGTCTTTATCTTCAGGCCCATTACCTTGGAGTATTTTGCAAGCGTGCCGATCTATTTTTGCTTATGGCTGCTATGTTCGGTTAGGGGACAAATGTCATCTGCGAACTACAAATCCTCCAACTAGTTATGCAATTTCCATCTAATACCTGTTTTATTATCGCTTACTTTCTGCATGATCCAGTCCGTTATTATTAGAAATAATGTCGGGGATAGCACACATCCTTGTTTAACTCCGCTTTGTATAGCTATATCTTCATACTACCATTTTTCCCGCATGTTCTAGTCTGGCTCTATATTTCTTGTAAAGTAGTTTGATTAAGTTGATGTATTTTATCGGTAGTCCATATAGTTTTAGAATATTCCACATTTGTTTTCTGTTTATACTATCGAAGACCTTTTCAAACTCAAAGTCAAAGTAAACATGTTTATATTTTTTTGCCATTCACTAGCTTGTTCCAAGATAATTGTAGAGTACAAGAGATACAGCGGTACAGGTACAAGATACAGAGGTACAGATAGAGTACAAATGTGGTCGATAGTGGAGCGTTTTGCGCGAAAACCTTCTTGGTTGTTTCTTAGTCTTAGTTTCTTGTCTAGTTCTGGCTTCAGTCTATTCAATATGATATTTGACATTATTTTGAATGTGGCACTTAGCAGTGTTATTGCTCGCCAATTCTAGCATTTATTTAAATCGCCCTTTTTTGGTATCTTAATGGTTACACCCTCGTTCCATTTCTGTGGGAGCTCCTGGTCGGCCCATATCTTGTTAAAGAGTTTGTGTAATATTTCTACTGATTCGTTTGGTCCGCCTTTATTAAATCTATCGGTAGGTTGTAGCTTTCAGCGGCGTTGCCATTTTTTAGTTGATTCAGTGTGTTTTGTATTTCTTCTTTCGTAATTTCAACTGTTCTAATGTTTATTTCCTGTATTACATTATCTTCGTTTATATCTGATGTTTGGAGTATATTTCCTCGCAGTGTTCTTTTCAGCTTTGTATTATTTTATGTTCTGATGTAATTATATTTCCTTGTTTATCTTTGATTTGTTTATTAATGTTTAGTGTTTTTGCCCTGTCAAATTTCGGATGATATTGTACTGTATTTTCAGGTCGTTTTCTTGCGCAGCTTTTTCTGACGTTTTTACCATATGATTTACATAGTATCTTGTCTTTTCTGGGTCGCTTTTTAACCGCTATATCTTTTATATATCTATTTATATTATCTTCGGACGAGAATTTTAGTTATTAACAAATAAGAGTCAAATATGACAGTTCTTTCGTTTAAATCGCTACAGGTAAAAATAAGGTAATTAAATATCTTATTTAGATTATTCATCTCTTAGTAGATAAGCAAAGGTTTAAAATGGAAGTTTTTAAATTTTGATCCGATTATTTTTTACTTGGGAAATTGCAAAATAAAACTAAATTTCGAAAATAAAAAATTGCTATAACTTTTGCAAAAATGAACTTAAGACTTTGATATTGCATGAAATGTTGAGTCAAATGGTCCACATAATGCACAAAAAATTTCCAGACGATTTGTCAATTAGTTTAAATTTCATTCGATTTGTTTATCACAAAGAGCTTTTTTTGCAATGTTTGTTGTTCATAAAATAATAATGATACAGCAATTCTGTGAAAACCACAGGAAAGAAGAATACTTATATTTTCAACTTATTTAAAAAATCAATAAGAAGTCATTTTTACCATTCTGAAAACATTTTACGATTTTACGAAAGTAGAATCATTTTTGGCTTATAAACAATTTGAATAACCATATTAACATGTTGACTAAATCTGCGTTGGGATTTGAAAAGCTGATATTTTTACACGAATTTTCAAAAAAAAAACCTTTCGCCTAGGTTAATTACGAGCAAAGTTAGCCACGTTATTTTTAAAGATATATTAACCACTATGTTCAAGTTTACTCAAACTTTTACACATAAACTATATACATACCTTGAACTTCAAAATAGCGATAGTTAGGTTTCTTAATTGTTATGAACAAACTAGCTGTGAATTAAATAAAAAAAAGTGGCTAACTTTGACCGTAATTAACCAAGGTAAATTTTTTTTAACATTTATGTAAAAGTACACATCGAAAACAATGTGATAACTACAGGGGTATTTCCGTTACACCAACAATCAGCAAAATATACGGAAGGATCTTAAAAAACCGAATAGAAGACGAATACAAGGAAATGGAAGCAGAAGAACAAGCAGGATTTAGAGCCGGAAGATTTACAATTGATCACCTTTTTGCAATCGCACAAGTCATGGAAAAGGAAACAGCGATTAACCAAGAGATTTATTTCGTATATTATATTGATCTGAAAAAGGCATACGACAGTGTACCTTTGGTAAAGTTGTGGGAGGCAATGGTGAATACAAATATTAACATAGAAACGTGAAAAGTGAAAACTACCCCTAATTGTAAAAAATTATAAAACAACATTTTAAACTTTAATATTGTCAACATTTGGTTTTTATTAGGTACATAATGATTTTTTTATGCTTTAAGATATACTATCATATTATTTCAACCCTTAAAACCACCCTTCTTGGAGCTATATATAAAAAATTTACTTATCCTAAAAGAATCATTTCGGCTTGCATCGATTTACATAAAAATTTGGGATTAGGCCATCTCACCCTGTACTTCATATTCTATATCATGCTTAAGGGCGTTGATTATTTTAGGGGTGTAACCTACCCCTTATTAACAAAAATTATATAAAAACATTGTAAATTTTAATATGGGTATAATTTGGTTTTGATTGGTTAAATAATTATTGTTTTATACTTTAGGATAAAATATCATAATATTTCAACCCTTAAAAACCACCCTTAATAACATCACAATTTTTATAAGTAGATAATTTAATAGATCTATACAGAAAAAAAGTAGAATTAAAGAATTACAAAAACATTTATTTACACAAAAATACGAATTTACAAATATGTACAAATACAAATAGTTTTTTAGTCATCTTCTAGTATACGAACCGGTTCTGTGGTATTATACATACATTGAAAATGATCCATAAGTGGACTATTCCAATTTTTCAAAAAAATATTGGTTTTCTAAACATAGCTCCTTCATTTTTGGCGATAAAAAGTTTTTTCAAAAATAATTTTGTAGGATTTTTAAAGAGTTATAAGACTGTGAAAACTAAATTCTGTAAGAGCCCTTAGTTTTAATTGGGGTGGGTTTAAAAGAATAAGGGGGTGTTTGCTCGAAAATAGAGGTTTTAAATATCTATAGTATCTCGCTAACTGTTCACTGTAATGAAAATCTATGCAGAAGGGAATTTTACTTATTAAATAATAAGCTACAATTTAGTAGTCCATAATTTTTTTCGTATCTCCAGTATTCGTTACTCCAATTTTTCTAAAATTAGGCCTTTTAAATAGGTCAAACTTCTTGGGTGTATTGATAATACGAATATAAAGGGAATGCCAGAAAGGTGAAGACCAATTTTTAATTAGTAGGGTAGTTAGGGGGTTGTTTTCACTGATTTTTTCATAGAGAATAGCAGGTACCGACTGTTTTCATCATAAGTCGCTTAATTTTCATACTAGAGGAGCTTCATATTATTATTTTTTGAAAGGTCTAACAGTATACTTGAAAAAAGATTATTTAAGTTTAATTTAATTTGTGTTACTAAAAGATACATTTTTGATATCTACAGTTTTTTATTATTAAATGCATATTTTTCGAGGTATTCTCAAAAAACCCTCTAAAAAAGGCGATTTTTTCGTCGAAAAACTGTTACTTTCAAGCGCGAATAACTTGTTACTTTCAAGCGCGAATAACTCGAAAAATATTAGTTTTACGAAGAAAATGTAAAAAACATTTTTTTCTTAGAATTACTTTTTACATCGATTTACATGGTTAAAATGCAATAAAAAATTCCCGTCCCCGAGATAGGGTGGCAACCACCCCAAGTTTTTAGCGTACAGCGGCATGATATAGAAAATGATTCTTGTACTATTCCCTACCTTCTGTGAAAATTTCAAGTAAATCCATGTTGGACGAAAAAATTGCGAGCCAAAATGCTTCACTACCTCGACTATAGAAGGAGGAGAAACAATCAGTAAATGTTACGAATATAAATACATGGGTATAAAAATCACGAATGATGGAACACTGGACGGAGCCATTAAAGAACGAAATACTCAGGCCAGGAAAGCAATTAGGCTCCTAAACTAAGTACTCTGGGACAAGCAGATAAACAACCAAAACAAGAAAAAGATCTATAACGCCGTAGTGAAAAGCATTATAACATAGAGCTGAGAAGTATGGCATATGAAGGAAAAATCAAAACGAATGTTAGATGTCACCGAAATGGACTTCTAAAGAAGAGCTGCAGGAAGATCAAGAAGAGAATATGTCACCAATGAACGGATACGAGAAATAATGAAGGTTACACATACAATAAATGACGAAATCAACGAAATACAACTACGATGGTTTGGTCACGTATAAAAATGCATGAAGACAGAATCACAAAACAAGTGCAAAACTAGAAACCGCAAGGTAGAAGAAGAAGAGGTAGAAAGAGGAAAAGTTGACAGGCAGGAATAAACAAAGTCATGGATGAAAGAGGTCTGAAAGTAGATCAGTGTGCGGACGGAGAGGAGTGGCGAACGGGTATCGGAAGACGGAGAACGTTATAAACCGATAATACAATAATAATGTAAAAGTACCAGCCTATTAAATCCTAAAGTCTAGGGATGGCGGTTGTTGAACCAAAAACCGGTTTTCGGTTATACCGTTTTTTTTTACTTACGGCTTAACCTGGCGGTTAAAACCGGTCAAAAACCCGGTTGTTCCAAAAACCGGTTTTCGTTTTTTTCATCAAAAGCAAATACTCAATAGGTTATAATGTTACATTTATATTGCACTTTAGTTTGCTCAATTTTCCTCCCGAAAAATTCCCCAACCAATTCAACCTATAAAAATTTTCCCAGGCGCTTTCAAATTACCCTAAAAATGGGCGAAAGTACCCCAATCTCTGATTCGTCGCTCGTTGTAGACGGCGTCGGCGTATATTGCGTTGTCAATAATTGGGATATTCCCAAAAGTGATGATCCTACCGATCTACCGAAATGTCCCTTGGATCTATCAGGTTTAAAAAATATCCAAATGACATATTTTACTTAAAAATAAATTCGATAAACTAATTCATTATTTTCTTCTCTAATGTCATTAAAAAATTTCAGTAGGTAATATTTTTTAATACGTTCGTATAATACCTACCTTTTACATCCTAAGAATTATTTATTGTTTAAAAATTACCTAATGGAGGTTCCTAATCGGTTTTCGGTATTCAAATTTCTTACAAACAAGAGTCTCAAGTACTCAAGTATAAACAATTTTTTAGATGATGGTTGGAATACCAATTTCAATCAGATCACTTACTTTTTTATGTAAATATATTATCATCTAAATCTAAAAATAACTATTCCCAAAATTGTTTCATAAAAGCTGATGTGACACTTTCGTCCAGTTCTCTATTAGCAAATAAAAGTTGAATTATGGTTGTTTGGGTTAATTACTTCGCATATTATTTATAATACATATGATTGAGATCGAAAATAGATAGACATTTTTTCATTTTTCTCTAAATAAATTTTTTTTCCACAGGTAACTTTTTCGGTTTTTCACCGGTAATTACTTTAAAAAGAAAAAACCGGTTATAACCGGGACAAAAAAACAACCGGTAAAACCGGTTGTTTCGAATTAAAAAATCCGGTTTTAGGTTATAACCGGTAGGTCTTTAGCATCCTTAAGTCGATTAATTTAGTTTGCAGTCAATACTAACAAAGTTATTCAAATTGTTTATAAGCCAAAAATGACTCTATTTTACTAAAATATTTTCGGAATGATAAAAATGACTTTTTATTATTTTTTTAAAAACTTTGAAAACATAAGTATTCTGTTTTCATGTGGTTTCCACAAAATTGCTGTATCATTATTATTTTATGAAGAAAAGTATGCTTCATCATTGCAAAGAAAAGGCTTTTTTTATAAACAAATTGAATAAAATGTAAACTAATTGACGAATCGCCTTGAAATTTTTTGTATATTATCTGGACTGGACATGGACTGTTCGACCCAATATTTCATGTAATATCAGTCTTAAGTTTATTTTTGCAAAAGCTATAGCAAATTTTTTATTTTCGAAATTTAAGTTTTATTTTGCAATTACCGAAGCAACAAATAATCGTACGAAAATTCAAAAACTGCCATTTTAAACCTCTGTTCATCTACTAAAAATGAATACTTACTCTATCTGATATAAGATATTTAATAACTTATTTTTACCTGTAGCGATTTAAACGAAAAAACTGCCATTTTTGACCCTTATTTGTTAATAACTAAAATTATCGTCCGAACTGTAACGGACATTTTTGTATTTATAATGTAATAGGTATATAGTGTCCAAAAAATCCATTTGAAACCTGGCCGGTCAAGTGTTGCGAACGTATATTTTTGATATATTTCTCTGGAGTACAATGTGTTTCCGGTTATCCATTTATTTTCTCTTTTTTTCATCCCTATAATTTCGTTTGCAGTTTTTGCATAATGTCCTTGAAGTTCTTCCATATTTCTTCCACTGTTTCCTCATGTTGGGACAGTGCTGTTCGGTTTAATTTCAGTCTTTTTGTGAATTCGATTCTTGTGTTTTCTTGTTTAAGAGCTTCGACATTGTATCTTCTTCTTGTGTTTACTTTCCGGTTTTTGTCTTTGACTAATTTCATCTTTATTTTGGCCCTTACTCGCATGTAATATTTAGTATTCGCCATAAGTGTCTCCACTTGACCTTGTCGAACGCTTTACGATAATCTATAAAGCATATATACAGTAGAATATTGAATTCCCTAGATTTTTCGATTATCTGTCTTATATTCAACAGGTGTTCTCGAGTACCTCTACCTTTGGTAAATCCAGTTTGCTCTTATGGAATTTCTCTTTGAAAAAATGTTTTTATTCTCTCATTGATTATATGTAGCATTATTTTAATTTTAATGGCATGTGATATAAGAGAAATAGTTCTATAATTGTCGCATTTATGGAAGCTGCCTTTTTTATGAATCGTTTTTATTGTAGATTTTGTCCAGTCTTTAGGCCATTGTTTAGAATGCCATATTTGGTTACAGAGTCGATGAAGTAATTTTACGCCAGTTTCTTCTGTGGCTTTGAGTATTTCTGGTGTTATCATATCTGGACCTGGTGCTTTATTATATTTGAGCTAAATGATCGCTAGTCTTACTTCATTTTCAAGTATATCAGGTTCTTCTTCTACCTCGTCAAAGATTTGGTTAACAGGTTCTTGGCGTTGATCATCTTTATATAGGTCCCTGCAATACGATCTCCATGTCTCTGCTATATCTTCTCTGATTGTTCTCAGAGTTCCAGCGTTGTCTTCAATGGCCCAAGTTCTGGCTTTGAAGTATCTTGTTAAGTAGCGTATTTTTCTAAATAGATCTCTCGGCTGATTATTCTGATCATGTCTCTCAATTTCTTTGCATATATTTTGATAGTAGAGTTTTTTATCTGCCTTGAATCTTCGCTTTACTTCTTTATTGAGGTTTCTTAAACTAGCTTTTTCCCTTTCACTATGCATACCACTTTGAAAAAGATTTCTTCTATTCTCAATGATTTGAAAGGTTTCATCTGTTATCCAGTGTTTCCGTTGCACAGGATTATTTATCTTTGGATGATCAATTGGTGTTGTTACACAATGTTTAAAAGTCTCCCATATTTCTTGTGATGTTCCGTGACGAATAGAGGGCATTATTTTATGTACTTCCTGGAGAAGGTCGTCCTGCTTTCTTAGTTGTATCTAATGATCTATCTGATTCTATCTATGATAAAGGTGGTGACATCATAATTGATATATTATTATTATAGTATGAGAATAGAAAAATTATGTAATTAAAAATATTGTAATAAAGAATTATATCTATATATCTATAAGCGAGGTTCCTATAGCCTCTGCTACTTCTCGCATTTCGACCGCCATCTTTTTCTGTCCATCCATTCGTCTTCTTTGATGGCTCTATCTCTCATGATATGCTGTACATGTTCTTCCCAGGTAACTCAAGGCCTTTCCCTTCTTCTTCTTCTTTGTTGTGGTATATAATTTAAAGCTTTCTTTGGCCATCTATCTTCATTCATTCGTTTGACGTGACCATACCACACTAGTTGTCTCGTTTCAATTCTATCTACTCTGGAATATACAGTTTTTGTCCTCCTAATATCTTCATTCCTGATGCGATCTTTTTTGGATATACCACACGCTCTCCTTAGATAATCCATTTCTACTACCTACTTCTATTCTCTTTCTATCTTTTTTCGTGATCTGCCAAACTTCTGCCCCATAAGTCATAATAGGCTCTACCAAGGTACTATACATTGTCGTTTTTTGTCTTATCTTTTTAGACCATAGCTGAGAGCTTAGAATGTTTACCGCTATTTTGCCCTGCTGTGTTCTGTTTTCGATGTCTCTTTTGCCTTCTTTAGATATAATAGATCCGAGATATTTATATTCTTTAAATGTGTTTGTGGTTCTAATTTCTAAATCTGGATTTTCTAATCAAGAATTAAGAACCAAATTCTAACACTTCTATAATATGTTACAATTGAGCAATTAGACCACCAGTTTCGGCAACTGGTTATGATAAATTCATCAATTTTAATGAACATACTTTTTAATTTTTTTTATTTAATAAAAAATACATTGTTAATTATACAAAGAGAACATCATTAATCTGTCACAACAATAATTGTTTTAACATACTACAATAATCATTTATAAAAATATCCGAAGTCTAAATACCAACATTTGAGGTGGCAACAGCGTAGTAGAAGCCATGAGGACATAAACTGAAATATACGGATTCCGCGACAACCTTAAAATGAATAAATATATATTTGGACGTCATCAAAACCGTTAAAGTGATTTTAGATATACAGCAAGCGAACGTGGCGCGCCTGATGGCAACTGCTCCAAGTAATGTGTATATTATTATACAGATAACGTGTCTGAGGACATCCGGCCAATATTTTGTTCAGGCATTGTAGGAAGTGGTACCTTTCACCGGCGATAAATTTTAGAGAAAATCCTCGTGGCAACCGTATATCGGAGTCCACGAAGACCTGGACGCCACGAGAGACTACAGTTTAACATGGGGGGACGTCATGAGAGGCTAAAAATAAATATATATATATATATATATATATATATATATATATATAATAATACGTAGATAAGGCAAGGTACGAGAAATAGCATAACGCGGAGCAGTTCGGGTCGGTGGTCTATCTATCTCTCTCTACCGGCGCTTAGCTTTCTCTCTCTAGCATATGATGGCCGCTGCTGGCTGCTGTGTCTGTGTCGTTTCATTACTCCCACCTCTTGGTAGATACGCTCACACTCGTACGACAGACAAAAATAGCTAGACCACAGTGGTTCACAGTGGAGCACAGTGACTCTACTTGATATTGACGTTACACCTCGATACATTGAGCGGCTTATAACTAACCGTTAATATATCTATGATATTAACTCTGTGTATTTCCCCTACTAACAGTTTGAACTACATTTTTGAAAATTAGATTTTTTAATTATTATAAACCAATTAGCTGTGAATTAATAAAAATACATGGCTAACTTTGTCCCAAATGAACCCAGGCTAAATGTTTTTATTTGAAAATTCATGTTAAAATACTAGCTTTTCGAATGTATAAAAAGTTTGTTTCTACGGACAATATTTTTAAAGTTAAGTATTCTAAATGTTTATAAACTACAAAATTTTAAAAATTTTGCATTAGCATTAGACTAAATTAATCAATTTTTATCTTCTTTTAATACGTCTTGATACTATCACTCTTCTAATTTCATTTGGCATACGCAGAATTGCCCTATAGTCATTATTTTCTGTCTTATGTTATTGCAAAACAAAGGTCTCTGGAATAAACAAATAGAATAACTTTTAAACTAATTAATGGATAGGTCTCAAATTTCGAGGGTCTCACCAAAATACCCAACTTTGGGTGAAACTCTAAAATTATAAATTAAATTTAGTAAAAGTTATTAACAAATATCGATTTTCATTTATTTTGCAATTTGCGAAGCACTAAATAGACTTTAAACATTCAAAAATCGGCATTTAGAAGCTTTTCAATGTTTTAAAAAATTAAATTTTGTAATTTTATGTCAACTGTTTAGCTTTTTAATGGGGTGCAAAAAATCGAAAAAATCGCGTTTTTTGCGCACTAAATTGTTAATAATTAAAAAACGGACGCGAACTCCTGAGTGTCCTGAGGAAATCCTTAGGTATATCTCTGGACTAATTTGATTATAAACATTTTCAAAATACTTACAGCTTAGTCTATATTTATAACGGTTTATCTCTGATGATCTCCAGCGTTTTTCCGTATTCCAAAGCCGGGTTGGCTGCCTCTAGTGGCGTAAATAATCCGCCCTATCCTCCCATCTTTTTCTACAGCATTCATCCTTGCGATTTTTCCGTAAATGGAAGCAAACTCGATAGTAATGAAGCTAAAATACATTTAATTGCAAAACATTTCTAAGCTTTTGTTCGTCGAGTGTTCTGCTATGCAGTTTTCCCTGATTTTGAAAGGAAAACCTTTAAAATTTTAACGTTGTGTTGGTGGAAACATACCGGAAAAATTTAATGATATGGATATTTTTGTTGCTTCGCTCGCTGTTACTCGACTTTCCTTTTTATGAGGAACGATCCAAAAAGCGGCGAGAGTTAGAAATGTTTGTTTATGGTGATATTTTTTCTCTGCGCTAAGAGGTTGGAGTTTAGTTATGATGTTTTTTACAAGAGATCTTTTTTCTTACTAAAAATAATGTTGACGACAAGTATTTCGGTCTAATTACTAACAAACTTTTTGAAGTTGTGAATTTTAATAAAACTTACCAAAAAAAGTAAAAAATGATCATCCTTTAAATTTAGTTAAATAAAACCTAGGGAAATAAGCATTGCGTTAATTAAAAAAACAGTTATTTATTATCCAGTATGATGCGGCAAAATAAAAAGTACTGAAATTAATATTGAACTTTTGAAATGTTTACGATTATTTATATATTTAGTATACATGATATAGCCTTGTAAATATAGACATATATTTACAGTGAGGACATTTGAGTTGGACAGTGGCACACCTAGAATTTTCCTCTAGTTTTACACCTAGAATTTTCCTCTGGGGGGGGGTTTACTTGGACACAGAAATTGTTTGTATAGTTTGTTAAAGACCAGTTACGTTTTCCTACTCTTCTTTATATGCCCTAGGAGGGGTTTTAACCCCAAAACCCCCCTCTGGGTGCGCCACTGGAGTTGGAATAAATTCATTTTCTCGAGAATGAGCGACTCTGAAGATTAATCCCGAAACAGGTCGATTTTTATTTTTAAATTATAATTTTTTGGCATATTATGTCATACTAGTTACGTCATCCATTTGTGCGTGATGACTTAATTGATGATTTTTTTGAATGAGAATAGGGGTCGTGTGATAGCGAATTCGAAACGTTATTAAATTATCTATTCAATAATATAAACATTAACAAAATTATTTATACAGGGTGCATAAAAAAATTTTTTAATTAAATTAATTGAGACAAAAAGAAGAAGGTATATAATTTATTTAATTCGAAATACATTTTACTGTATTTCTAAAACCGTAAAAAATTTTTATTTGATAAATCAATATTCTTTTTCGCTTAAATTTAATATTAAAGCTGACACCCACCTGCTTCTTAGCAGTTTGAACGTTTAATTTAAGCGAAAAGAAATGTTTATCTTTCAAAATGACATTTTTTTATGTTTTCTGACAGCAGTAAAATGTATTTTGCATTAAATAAATTACATACATTCTTCTTTTTGTCTCAGTTGATTTATTTCAAAAAAATTTTTTTGGCAACCCTGTATAAATAATTATGTTAATATTTATATTCTTGAATAGAGAATTGAATAGCCTCTCGAATGAGTTATCACACGACCCCTATTCCCATTAAAAAAATCATCGATTACGTCATCACGCCCAGGTGGATGACGTCATTAGTATGATATATATGCCAAACAATTACAATTTAAAAATAAAAATCGACCTGTTTTGGGATTTATCTCCAGAGTCGCCCATTTTCAAGAAAATGAATTTATTCCAACTCAAACGTCCTCACTGTATATAATCATAATCCCTTCTATCGTAAGGTGTAGGGATAATAAACAACTCTTTAATTCTTATGTACAAATCTGCTCTATTTCTTGGTTTTCTAACTTTATTCTCAAATTTTGCTTTTATTCTGCTATTGCCATAACTTTCATTTTCTTCCCCTTTATTTTCATATTATTTTCTTTTAGTACATCAATCCAGATTGTAAAATTCTTTTGTAGGTCTTTGTCGTTTTCAGTTATGATTACTACATCATCGGCAAAGGCGCATTCAGACAGATATTTCTACATGCTGCAGATTTCTTATTCCAATATATAGTTTGTGAGTTCTTTCATTGCTTATTTTAATGATGTCATCCACAAAAACTATGAAAAGTAGTGGGCTCATTACACCTCCTTGTCGTAGTCCGTTAGCAGTCTTAAGAGTTTGTGATTTCGTGTTTTTAGTTGCGATGTAGTTTTCATTTTTCATGTATAGGCTTCTTATGGCTGTTAGTAGCTTCTCTGGAGTTCCTCTTCTATTAAGACTATCCCAAACTTTGTTCCTGGTTAAAAAACAGTTATTTATTGTCCAGTATGCGGCAAAATAAACAATACTGAAATTAATGTTGAAGTTTTGAAACGTTTACGATTATTTATATATTTAGTATACATAATATAGCCTTGCAAACATTATTCACGATAACGTTCCCGATGAAATGTTAAAGATGCCCTCTGGCTCGAAAAAAATCTTTAATTCTAGTTAGCAATTCCAAAATGTCAGACGGTGGATCGATCTGCCTCCTTCAGCATTGCCCATATGTACGCATCCAGTGGCGTTATGGCTGGTGCTCTGGTGAGTAGCAATCACCCAAAATGATCGCGCAGTATTCGAAGAGACTCCGTAGCCGTTAGACACTGACAAGTTGCCCCGTCCTGCTGAAATCATTGTTGATTATAAGCTTAGACCATGCTAGCATACCTTTCTGATTTGATCAAGTAAGTCTACGTTATTGTTATTTTGTTATTTCACATCAACTTTGATTTTTTGTCAAAGTTTTTCCAAGTCTTTCATTTGTTTCAATGGCGTTTTTTTTGCTTATTTCAAACGCCCCTGATGATGTTATAGGAGCGAAAGTATACTAGGGCAAGATTTCATAAACTAGGTGCTCGATATCTGCCTTTTATTTCTATAAATTAGAAATAGATTTTACCCTATGGTATAAAATGTGACATTTCAGCAACTGACAACAGGTGGCAAATTATGACATTTCATGTTAGATAAATATAGAAAAAATATACATTACAGATAAAATTATTTCAAACTTCTTCTTCTTTGCCTGCTCTTGTATGTAATCGTTACAGGTGTCGGATTCATCAGTTTTAACTCTTAATCCATTTTCTCCACGTTTTGCAATTCTTCGCTAAATGTTTCACTTCTTCTAACCTTTTACTTATGTTTTTTTACTTCCAATTCTTCTCATATATTTTCACAAGTTTTTCTTAATTTGCTTTTTCTTCTTTTGTCTATTATTTCAGCCTGTCACTTTCTTCGACATTTATTTTCATTCATTTTTAGGAAATGTCCAAACCATTGAAGTTGTTTTAGTTTTATTTTGGTTATACTACTTTCTTTTACAATTGTTCTTCTAACACAGTATTTCCCCAACTTTTATGGATCGGAAACTTCCTTTACAAAAAATTTGACAAATGAGGGGGAAAATCTAATTCGCCCCTAAGATTTAGTACTGTTGTTTAATAGAGAAAAATGTTTTTAATTGCGCCATATCTGAGCCGGTTACACAATTACGTCTTACGTTTTCCTTCATATTTAACCAAGAGATAACGCTACATTAGTGCCTAGATTATTCTGGAATTGTAAATTCTACTTTATATAATGTGATTAAACAACAATTGTCGCATGTTCTGTATTGCTACACAGTCACACTTGTCATCATTCCCACTGGCGAAGCGTCCGAGTAACCACTGTTACCATTGGTAACAGTTAAAAATCTTGCAATAAATATTTTATGACTTATGAAATAATTCCATTTATATTTTTTACCAACAGAAATATTTGTTCTTCTTCTTCTTCAAGTGCCGTCTCCTAATCGGAGGTTGGATATCATCATCACTATCTTTACTCTATCCACCGCTGCTCTAAAGAGTTCTATAGAACTGCATCTAAACCAGTCCCTTAAATTCTTTAACCATGATACTCTCCTTCTTCCTATACTCCTTCCGCCTCTTATCTTTCCCTGTATTATCAGTCTTAGCATTTCATATCGCGGTCCCCTCATTACGTGTCCCAGATATTGTAACTTTCTTATTTTTATTGTGTTTATTATTTCGCATTCTTTACCCATTTCTCGCAGTACTTCCGTGTTCGTTTTCCTCTGTGTCCATGCTATTCTAAGCATTCTTCTGTAACACCACATTTCAAATGACTGTAGCTTATTTATGTGTTCTTGCTTTAATGTCCAGCTTTCAAGTCCATATTGTAGTATCGAGAACACGTAGCATCTCAAAGCTCTTGCTCTCAGTTCTAAGCTAAGGTCTTTGTTGCAGAGAACTGTTTTCATTTTTACAAACGCATTTCTTGCTATTTCTATCCTGGTCCTTATTTCTGTTGTTTGATCATTTTTCTCTGAAATCCAGGTTCCTAGGTATTTGTATTTATCAACCCTTTCTATCGGTACATTTCCCAAATATATGCTTGTTTGTATGTTTGTTTTCTTAGTTATTATCATGTATTTGGTCTTTTTTATATTCATTTTTAGTCCATATTCATATTCTTTACAGAAATTGTTTGTTTTGTTCAGTAGTAGTTGGAGTTGTTCAGCAGAGCTTGCTATAATCACGGTGTCATCTGCATATCTCATGTTGTTAATAGATCTTCCGTTAATTATTATTCCTTCACTTTGAGATAGCAATGCTTCTTCAAAAATGGCTTCACTATATGCATTAAAGAGTAATGGAGACATAATACATCCCTGCCGAACTCCTCTCCTGATTTCAATTTCTGGACTGGGTTCGTTATCTATTACAATTTGTGCTCTTTGATTCCAGTAAAGGTTTGTTATTATTCGTAAGTCCCTTTTGTCTATGTTTTTTGTCTTTAGAATTTGGACTAATTTTTCATGTCTTACTTTGTCAAAAGCCTTCTCAAAATCAACGTAACAAACATGCACATCCACATTCATGTCCATGCATCTTTGAGCTAACACATTAAAAGCAAATAACGCCTCTCTGGTTCCTAGTCCGTTTCTGAACCCAAACTGACTATCATCTATTCCTTCTTCTAGTTTTTTGTTTATACGACCATGTATTATTTTCAAAAATAATTTGAGAATGTGACTTATTAATGATATTGTTCTGTATTCACTGCAATCTTTAGCGTTTGTATTTTTAGGAATAGCACAAAAGGTTGAGAGTAACCATTGTTTTGGTATGTTTCCTGTTTTGTACACTGTGTTAAACAAGTCTACGATAATGTCTAAGGTTTCATCATTTATACATTTTAAGCTTTCTACTGGGATTACTGCTTTACCATTTTTGCTGTTTTTTAATGCCGATTTAATTTCTTCTTTTAATATCTTCAAAACCGTATCATCTTCTACTTCGACTTCCATCTGCTCTGTTCTATTGTCTTTGAACAATTCATTTATGTATTCTGTTCATCTCTTTAATTTTTCGTTAGTACTCAACACAAGTTTCCCATCTGTATCTTTTAGTATTCCCGGTTTTCTTTTTCTGTTGATCTGCGTTAATTCCTTAATTTTTTATGTGTGTTAAAATTATCATGTCTTTTCTGGTGTTCTTCTATTTCTGCGCATTGTTCTTTTAACCACTGTTCTTTAGCCTGTTTAATTTTGGATTTTATTTGTTTATCCACATTTTTGTACATCTGATTATCTTTGTTTTTATGCTGACGTCTTTCTTCCATTAAATCTAAGATTTCCTCCGTCATCCATTGTTTCTTTTTGTATCTGGTTGGTGTAAGAATTTCTTTTTGACATTTATCTATTTCTGTCTTTATTAATAACCATTTTGTCTCTGTTTCAGTATTTTGCTGGATTTGTTCTTTAACATTCATTAAACGGTTATTAATTTCATCTGTCAGGCGTTGTTTTATGAGTGGGTTTCTTAGTTTACTTGTATCGATTTTTACATCTGTTGTTCTGCGTTTTATTATTTTCATTTTGAGCCTAATTTTGGTCACTACTGGATTGTGATCTGATCCTATGTCGGCACCTGGATAGGTTTTTGAAGATATAATTGCGTTCTTGTATCTTTGTCTAATCAATACATAATCTATTTGGTTTCTTACAATTCTCCCTTCTTGATCTGCTGGTGACTTCCAGGTATATAGTCTTCTCTTTGGCATTTTAAACAATGTATTAGTTATGACAAAATTATTGTTTTGGCAAAATTCGATAAGCCTGTCACCTCTTTCGTTTCTGTTGCCCAGACCATATCCTCCTGTACATTCTTCTACTTTTTCGTCTCCAACCTTTGCGTTAAAATCTCCCATTATAATTGTAACATCCTGCGTTTTAATTTTACATACAATAATAATCTATACTTCGTCCAATTTACTTACCGTTGCACGTCATCCGCGTCATAGCTTGTAACATGATACAAGCTATGACGCGGATGAGAATCAGAATCATGATCATGATGAGAATCATTATGATTCTAAAAAAGAACACACCTAACGCCTAAATATTTTGTGTTGGTATCATGTTACAAGCTATGACGCAAATGACGTGCAACGGTAAGTAAATTGGACGAAGTATATACAGGGTGTCCCAATTTAGAGATTTAATGTTATTTTTTATTATCTTGTAAATGGTAAGGAATAAAAATTTCATATTTTGTAGTTATGTATAACTTTACACACCCTATCAAAATAGCTATCAAAATGACAGTATTGCCATTTAAGAAAATCAATGATGACGCAATATCTCTAAATTGGAACACCCTGTATACATTATTATTGTATGAAAAAAATTTCCATTTGAAATACTAATCGACAGATTTAGTCATTTTTCAAAAAAAAAACACGTCAAGTACCTAGTCATTTTTCAGACACGACTTTGTTATTTTTTATTATCTTGGAAATGGTAAGGAATAAAAATTTGATATTTTGCAGTTATGTATAACTTTACACACCCTATCCAAATAGCTATCAAAATGACAGTATTGCCATTTAAGAAAATCAATGATGACGCCATATATCTAAATTGGGACACCCTGTATACATTATTATTGTATGAAAAAAATTTCCATTTGAAATACTAATCGACAGATTTAGTCATTTTTCAAAAAAACAATTAGTATTTGAACTATTGAATTTATTCCATTTGGCTGACACACAGTGTATGTTTAGTTTGTTTATTATTTATTGTTATATCTGTTACATATACATAATTACATACATATAATTTGGGAATAGTGATTTGTTTAATTTTATCCCACAGGATTGAAAACAAAAACTTATGTTTGGGAGGTTAAAAATAATTTTTTTAAATAAGATTTTTTTACATCTGGTTCCCATTCAGCAGACCCCATTTAATAAGATTTGGCTTGCTACGCTAGTTCTTAAACGGTTTAGCATGCGCCACGTCGACCCGTTGCTTGAAATCCCGCTTTGTGAAGTTTCATTTAGTAGATAACATGTGCTTTGTAGATTTAAAAAGTGCTTTTGACAGGGTGAGGCTAAATGACACGGCGCACATGGATTCGCTCCCAACCCCTATAAAACCACTTTTATTGTACACGAGTTGGCTCCGAAACTCATACCCGAAAGTTAAGTTATGACCGAAGGGTTAGGTCTTCCTACCTGAACCCGGGAGCGAATCCATGTGCAGCCAAATGACATCTTAAAATTATTACAAGCTGAACAAATAGACCATCAGATAATAAGGCTAATTAATGAAATTAATAAGAACAATAAGACCAGGGTTATAATGTCAACAGGAGAAACAGAACGCATAGAACTAAAAGGAGGAATCCGCCAAGGAGACTTGCTCAGCACATTGTTATTCAATAAGGTGATGAATGAAATAATTCACGAAGTAAGAAAACGACATGGATACCACACGAGAGCGCATAAAATCACGATACTATGATATGTCGGTGATATAGTACCAATTGCTAATAACGAGAATGACCTACAAAGGCAGCTCCACACCTTCAATATCACAGCAAGCAAACTTAATATGAGAATATCAGTAGAAAAAACTAAATCCACGAGGAAAAATTTCCTGTAGTTGGCTGTATACCATTATAAAAACATAAAATCGTTTATAAAAGGTATATTTGTTAAAATCCCTATACAGGGCTACATCAAAGACATAACTAGTTTTCGGTCAACCGATCGAAAACTAGTTATGTCTTTGATGTAGCCCTGTATAGGGATTTTAACAAATATACCTTTTATAAAGGATTTTATGAAAAAACTAAATGTATAGTGATAAGTAAAGAGCCACGTATATGCAAGTTAGAAATAGACGGCCAAATTGTAGAACAAGTAATGAAATTCAATTACTTAGGAGTAGAGATCACTAGTGACAAGAATATAAGAAGAGAGTACAACAGAGACCACAACGCAAGCAGTAAAAGCAGCAGGAGTAAGTGGTTGCCTCAGAGAAACCATATTATGGAGAAACATATATATGACCACGGAAAGCAAAATAAAAGTATACAAGACAACAGTAAGACCAATCCTAACATATGCAGCGGAGGCAAGGACCGATACAATAAAGACGAAAAAACAAATCAACAATATCGAAATGAAAGTATTAAGATCAGTTGCGGGCATATCTTTAAGAGACAGACAAAGCAACAGAAGTATACGAGAACGATGCAAAATTCAAAATATTAACAGGTGGATAAAGACAAGAAAGAAAAACTTTAATGAACATGTAAACCGAATGGAACCAGATAGATTAGCGAACATCTGTATAAACAAAAGCCGTATAGCAGAAGACCCGTTGGAAGGCCGCCGAAAAAGTGGAAAGATAATGTACAGTCAACAACAACTGAAACAGAATAAGAGGCAGACAAACAGGAGTAATCCTAGTCGCACGAAGAAGAAGAAAACGGATTGATGTTTCGTTTTCTTCATTTTAGTCTCCCACGATACGGTTCGTGGCCAAAAAGGGGATGGTGTTTGTCGAAGGTCTGTTAAAGAAGATGGAAAGCGTAGACCTGAAGTTTGGTTGGATTTGGTCTTAGTGAATTTTCTTTATAATTATTGGACATCAAATTTAGGGCAGCTTCCAATTTTTGTTCGACCTCTTCAAATTTTAAACCTTGGGCTGTGACGCTTAAGTCGTCTGCATATAAGAAGTTTTTAGTAAAAGTTGGTGTTGGTTGATCATTGGTGTAAAGGTTGAAAAGTATAGGTGTTAGTACGCTACCATTAGCCAAGCCGTTTGGCTTGTTTCGGTTCTCCAGTGACTTTTTCCCCTTTTAAGTCTCACGTAGAATCGTCTATTTTGTAGTAGTGACCATTATTTTGACGAGTTGGTAGTTTTCAAGAATGGTGTAGACTGTAGACTTTCTGCAGCAGGTTTCTGCGGCTGACGGTCTCGTACTCGACTTTTAGGCCGTCAGAGCTTGGCTGGTGTATGTGCTCCCAGGTCTGAAACCAGCTTGCTGTGGTACGATTTGTATGTTAACTGCTTTCTCTGTGTGTCGCCGGTTTTGGTTCAAAACAGACAGAACCACTCTGCAGCACTACACTGTGGATCCACAAAGTGGCTGAAACAGTAGTGATGTTGATTTTAGTTACTATCGAGTATTTGTTACAAATCGTTACTTTTGTATAAAGTAATCATTTGCAGTATTCGTTACTTTGATTACTATGATTACCTTTGTATTTGAGTACCGGTAATCATATCGAGAATCGTATTTCTTATTTCTCAGTAGGTAGGTGTTTTGGATAGGTATTCCGATATAATAACGACCTTCACCGATCTGTTTAAGAGATAAAAATGATTTGATTACTATTATTACTTTTGTATTTGAGCACCGGTAATCATATCGAGAATCATATTTCTCAGTAGGTAGGTATTTTGTATTTTGTATAGGTATGGATATAAATCTAGATAAAAATATAGGGTTCTCGCATTCGATCTTTGTTAATGACATACATTACATATTTTACCTCCATTATAACTCCCTCAAAAATTAAATAAAGAAATATCCAAAGCTATTAGACAAGACACTCTAAAATACAACCAAGAACAAATCGAACATACCATTCAGAACAATAGAAGTATGAAAGTATTGAGAAGAAGACTAAGAACGGGGACAAGGCAGATAATAAAGATTAAAGATAGAAATGGTCATCTTACAATCAACAGAGAGGAAACCCTTAAAATAGTTGAATACCTCTACAAATTGCTGTACACAAGCCAACACAAAGTAAATAGCAAAGAAGATCAAGTACCAGGAATATTAACAAGGAGAAAGGGCATTGTCAACCAAGGATCAGAACTGCTACCGGAAATCAAAATAGACGAAATAAAACTAGCACTAAGAAAAGCTAAGAATAACAAATCTCCAGGCGAGGATTGTGTAGTTACTGATGCAATCAAACTCGGAGGCACTTGTCTTCTTAAAAAAATAAAAAACCTTTTGAACATGTGCCTTTTAGATAGTAATATGCCCGACAAATGGCACAATGCTGAAGTAATTATATTGTACTGTTGCTTTCTGCACAGACGATGGCCTCTAAATGCACATTTGAGACCACCAGAAGGGGGGTAGATATGTAAATTCAGTCTAGAACTCGCTGGTTTTTTCCCCTTCGAATAAAGTGTATACTAATATAATATTATATGAAGCGGACTGAAGTGGACTGTTTTATTCTAATTGTGATCAAGTAAAATGAAACAAATGAAATAGCTACAATACATCATTTAATGTTAAGACGACGAATTATTTGCAAATTTACACAAATATTTTGACAATACAGACAAACAGATACAATTATAAAAAGTTCAGAAAAATCACTGACCCAATTAATAGATACAATATTGCCATTGACCTTACCAAATCAGCTGTTAGAAATATCTTAAAGGAAATACAACAATAATTAATAGTATTCTAAACAGCTAAGACGTTAAATCTCCGGAGCGAATCTGATACCGATAAACAGCCCCTTTTTAAAGAAAGAATTTATGGTCGTAAAAATATTACGGCAAAAAACAATATTGAAATTCGGTTAGGTCAATGATACCAGAGTATAATATAATGAAAGGAAAAAATTATATTATGAGCGTTTACTACGAGAAAGGCACCCTATTAAAATCAATAAAATCATAAAATCAATATATGGATATAATATATGTCAATAAAGTGTAATGCTAAATAAAACACATGCAATAATTATTATTATAATATGATACAGCACAGAAAAATATAGAGATACGTTTAAAATGAATGTCTATACGATTAAAGACCCAATGTCTTTGCAAATTCGCGCACTTCGCGACGTTAAAAGTTATTTGGAGAAAAAGGGGTATCTGATGATACCGCAGCAACGTAAAATGTACTTTAAAACTTGTTTTGGTACCTTAAAAAACTCCTCTCTTGGACGTACAATGCAGCAGGATTACTATAGTTTATAGCATGGACATCACCTCCAGCTCAGGAACGATGATGTTTGGATCCCGTCATGGGACGCAGGGTAGCGCTTGCTACCAAAGGAAGAACACCTTCTTCGCTCAACGAACTGTGCACAACTGACTTAGTCCCGTCTAACTGGGATTAAATAAACACATTTTTAGGGGGGTCTCTTCTTCGATATTGGATTGGTACACACTTGAAGAAAATTATTTTTAGGGTTTATTACCAAGTTTTCATTATTTTCGTTCCGCGACGTAGTTAACCATAATTAGACCGATGTGATGTCGACACGTTCCCAATAGTAATAAACCGAGTTATAATTAAAAGTTCGTATATTTATAGTTCATAACAGTTCATCCATTAGACCCGACCCTTTTTTACGACATCTAAGGGCAACCAACGTTTTCAAGAAAGTATTTTAACTATACGGGGAGAACCATAAGTTAAAAGAAAATTGCGGAACTGCAACATTCTCCCCGCGTTGGCAGACTTGCCAAGAAACCATAACTGCGTACTACGCGACACACGGCACAAAATCGGAACCTGTAAACACTTACAAGTTTATGAACCGAACGACACACTTACATGATTACAAAATATGCATATTTACAAAGGTACAAGAAGAACAATAGACATACAAAAGATAATAGCTTACATTATTAGGATACATAAGTAATTACCAAACATACATAATTACTATTACACACTTATCTGATACGAAGTGCCTTCTCGTATTGTTATAAGATACTATTATTGACATATACGCAATCAACATATTATTGTGAATTTAAACAGACAGGCACAAGCGCAACAAGAAAACCTATTATGTGCCCACATAAAAGTTACAAACTATCAAGGATTGCACAGGTAAATACAACACTATAATTAACAATACCACAGGTTTCTACATAAATAAGTTTCCTCAATAATAAGAAATGCCTTTTCGTATTATCCTAGGATAAAATACATTAATTCGACGCCACCGTCGAGATGTGGCGATTCAAGAGAGTATCATGTACGGCCAAGTTAACCAACGAGACTGTACTATGAAGAACGAGGAAGAAAGAGAAGTGATGCACGTGATTAGAAGGCTACGTTAAAATGTCTCGGAATAAACGAGAGACGAGATAAAATATATAAGTTCTACAACTAACATTCCATTATAAAATATTCCGAAAGCGGAGAATTGACAGAAGATGAATATCCTGGTTAACAAATCTAAGAGAATGACTCCACGTGATGACAACTAATTAACTTATAGCATCAGAATAATTATTAATCACTACAACATTCGAAACAAATAAGCGTCAAAGGCAGAA
This sequence comes from Diabrotica virgifera virgifera, assembly GCF_917563875.1. NCBI lineage: Eukaryota > Metazoa > Arthropoda > Insecta > Coleoptera > Chrysomelidae > Diabrotica > Diabrotica virgifera. Next base: position 41,774,162 of record NC_065448.1, read on the forward strand.
GAAGATCAATCTGTAAAGTATAGCATTGTCCCTAGTTATCCCTAATCTGCTGGACAGACATAAGCATGACGAAAATGAAGAAACTATTTTCTTCCATGAATTTTATCTAGAAATGAGAAGATTGATAATCTAAATTGGCAATAAACAAATTAAATCTCAGGTTGGGACTGGCACCCTGTGGGTAAAAATAAGCAAACAATTTTAAATAGCTAGAAGCTTACTAAGAATATATTATAACATTATGATAAATCCGAACTAGGATGAATAAGAGATTAGATAACATACGACATTTTACTATTCAATTAACAAAACTTAAAACGACAATTCTTAAAGGATAAACTAGTACGAATAAGAGAATAGATACCATACTACATTATACTATTCAAGTAACAAAGCTTAAAAAATAAGGCAATTCTGAAATAAACAAGGAACGGTACAGCTCCTAAGAATTCTTTGCAGTATATAGAATTCGCACAGCTTAAAAAGAAAATACTTTGGCTCTCCAAAGTTAAAAGTCATTATTTTAACATAACGCGGCGGTAACATACAAACAAATAAAGCTTTATGCACAATGTATATCCCATCATCTACAGCAATAAACAGAAATCTAGTACAAGTGACGCAATGATATATGGGACGTTGAAAATCATAAAATGCACCATAACTTCGTTCGAAATAATGTCTTAAATTAGACGTACCTTGGGATTCTACATGACCCAACGATACGTGGTTATCGAAGATCAGTGAAACAACTAGACTGTTCGAAGAAAGAAGAATAGACTTCTTTGCAAAAGGAAGATAAGAATTTCTCAACGTACCGCTAACTTTAATGCGGTCAATACTTTCCTCTGGAAGTAAATTAAAAGGAACCAACTCCTTATCTGAACTGGTTATACCGGATGACAACGATTCTATCATCCGAAGCAATGAAAAACTTTTTACGTCTCGAACGATAAGCAATTCCGCTTGCTTTTTATCAATATTTCTGGTGAAATGGAAAGCAAATGCCTTTACTCGGCGCAAAAGAGAAATGAAAGAGTACAATTTAAAACTGTGTACCCTGAATGTTAGATCTAGAGAAGGGTGTAAAACCACTCTAGGAAATTTTGACCCAATTACGGTCGTAAAATCTAAGTCGATAGGTTTCGAAGAATCTGTTCCTCGAAACGACAAGACTTTTGGCTCACAACGCCAAGTTTTCGTTGAAGCAACAATACCGGGGCTAGCTCCCCGCGAAGCTGTATCAGCTGCCTCGTCATCAGACGCTCCACCTTGCAAAGAAAAGTCTTTCGACAAGGCTTGAATATTAGAATGGACCTGAGGCCCAGTAAAAGGTAAATCATTAAAGGATAGTCTCGTAGATAAACTCGCGCTTGTCTCGATAACACGAGTGTCAGAGGAGTCACTATCTGGTACCACTGCAACAAGTGGAAGAGAAAATGCATTACTGCTAAGGTCATTAGGTAACACCTTAGGGACAGTATCTATCTGACCTAAAGTCGAGGATTGCTGACCTGACGAACTAGGCATACTCACACGAGATGTTTGAGATGTAGATGTCTCGACAGAAGGTTGATGCTGAGAAGAGGATGAGTTTTTTGATATGTTAATTTGAGAAAATTTCAATCCATCAACTAGATGGCCTAGATCAGAAATGAGAGAGAGGGGTCTTTCCCCCACATGTAACCTAGGAGAACTATCTTGAGATGTACTACCTACGTTATAGTATGCATATGTTGAGATGGGCTCCCATATTATGAGCCCCATTGCCTTACAGAATAAATCATCTATAATAGTACGATCCTCGCTATCTGAAGAAGGATTTTCCGACATTAAGTTTTCGATTGCATCCTGTGCACATTCATATTTATCATACTCAATCTGTAAATATTTACGACGAACTTTTAATAGGTAATAGTCAGCTAATGAGACATTTTTTATAGTCCAATGACAATGCCGAATGATTGCATTCTTTGCGAACTTTCTCTTGAATATGAGAGTGTCCATAGTTTAGATCCAAAATGGAGCAGAAACAGGTAAATTAATAAACAATATGAAATGAATTTCGAAGAAGAAACAGTATTTTAGTTCCCTGGATTTTATCTACTACAGAAAAAAACCAAGGAGATGTTTGTAAGAAACGAAACAGGTCTCTTCTACAATAAGAAATGATAAACAATAACAAAACCAAGAACTGTCTCTACAGACCGGGTATCCTATAAAATAAAAGAAATACCCCAACAGAAAATGATTACGATATGATATTAATATTCCTACAATCAGGAAAGATTAATAAAAGAAAATAATTGTAATATCTGAAATTAATTTTAGCACTCGTAAAACAACTAGCGAACATAAAAATAAGAAATGTCGCTACAGACTGGGTATCTTTTATGACAAAAGAAATACTCCAATGCAAATGGTTATACAAACCGCAGAAAAAGATCTCTAGCACAAAAAACCTTGAATAAAGAAAATGTAACGATGTCTTTCGGCAGACTAGGTATGTTTTAAGGTAAAATAAATACCCGAATAGATAGTTAAGATAACCGCAATAAAATGAAAATCGGTAAAAGGTCTTTGTTATAAGAGCACAATAAAAAATAATATAAAAAAATAGTATTTCACCAGAATAGATATCTTTTAGTATAAAGGAAATACAGCACTGTAAAATGGTTGTAATAAGGTCTCTATCATAAGAAACCATCCAAGAAATCAGATTTCGACAAGAACATGAAGATGCAATAGTCTTTCGGCAGACTAGGTATCTTTTAATATAAAAGAATTACCGCAATAAATGGTTATAACAACCGTCAAAAAAGAAGGTATAAAAAGGTGTAAGAGCACTTTGATCAAAGCAAAGTAGATATGTCTTTCGGCAGACGGTATCTTTTCAGAGAAAAGAAATACCTAAATAAACTATGGTTATGATATGCGCAAAAAGGGTCTCTACCATAAGAGCACCTTAATCAAAAGGAAGTAGATATGTCTTTCGGCAGACTAGGTATCTTTTCAGACCAAAAGAAAAGCATTTGCATCAAATCAAATTGCAAAAAAGGTCTCTACCATAAGAGCACCTTAATCAAAACAAAGTAGATTATGTCTTTCAGCAGACTACGTATTTTTAAGAGAAAAGAAATACTCGAATAAATTATGGTTTTTATAACCGCAAAAAGGTGTCTACCATAAGAACACCTTAACCAAAACAAAGTATGTAGATATGTCTTTCAGCAGACTAGGTGTCTTTACAGAGAAAAGAAATATCTGAATAAAATATGGTTATGATAATCGCAAAAAGCTCTAACCTAAGCAAAGTGCTCTACTATAAGAGCACCTTGTTCAAAGCAAAGTAGATATATATTATGTCTTTCAGCAGACTAGGTATCTTTACAGAGAAAAGAAATACCTAAATAAACTATGGTTTTTATAACCAGCACCTTGAACAAAGCACAGTAGATATGTCTTTCGGCAGACTAGGTATCTTTTCGGAGAAAAGAAATACCCGAATAAACTAAGGTTATGATAACCGCAAAAAAGGTCTCTACCATAAGAGCACCTTGATCAAAGCACAGTAGATATGTCTTTCGGCAGACTAGGTATCTTTTCAGAGAAAAGAAATACCTGAATAAACTATGGTTGTGATAACCGCAAAAAAGGTCTCTACCATAAGAGCACCTTTATCGTAGCAAAGTAGATATGTCTTTCGGCAGACTACATAGGTATCTTTTCAGAGAAAAGAAATACCTGAAATGGTTACCACAACTGAATAGGTTCCTGCAATCATAAAACCTTAAGCAACGACATGTAAAATGGTTAAAACAACCGTCTAGGGGCTCCAAGCAGCAGGAGACCGCAAACTAAACTGGCTAACATTAACCGAAAAAAGAAACAACATGTAAACTAGTTAAAATAACCGACTAGGGGCTCCAAGCAGAAGAAGACCGCAAACTAGACATGGTTAAAATTAACATTAACAAAATAAAGCAATGGTTACAATAACCGACTAGGGGCTTCAAGCTGAAGAAGACCGCAAACTAGACACGGTTAAAGTTAACCGAAAACAAGTATCTACACGAAAACAAGCTAAATAAACAAAAAGTATAGTGAAAGAAGAAGAAGATCCGGCTCGAAGGACCATTTGTTGCTTTCTGCACAGACGATGGCCTCTAAATGCACATTTGAGACCACCAGAAGGGGGGTAGATATGTAAATTCAGTCTAGAACTCGCTGGTTTTTTCCCCTTCGAATAAAGTGTATACTAATATAATATTATATGAAGCGGACTGAAGTGGACTGTTTTATTCTAATTGTGATCAAGTAAAATGAAACAAATGAAATAGCTACAATACATCATTTAATGTTAAGACGACGAATTATTTGCAAATTTACACAAATATTTTGACAATACAGACAAACAGATACAATTATAAAAAGTTCAGAAAAATCACTGACCCAATTAATAGATACAATATTGCCATTGACCTTACCAAATCAGCTGTTAGAAATATCTTAAAGGAAATACAACAATAATTAATAGTATTCTAAACAGCTAAGACGTTAAATCTCCGGAGCGAATCTGATACCGATAAACAGCCCCTTTTTAAAGAAAGAATTTATGGTCGTAAAAATATTACGGCAAAAAACAATATTGAAATTCGGTTAGGTCAATGATACCAGAGTATAATATAATGAAAGGAAAAAATTATATTATGAGCGTTTACTACGAGAAAGGCACCCTATTAAAATCAATAAAATCATAAAATCAATATATGGATATAATATATGTCAATAAAGTGTAATGCTAAATAAAACACATGCAATAATTATTATTATAATATGATACAGCACAGAAAAATATAGAGATACGTTTAAAATGAATGTCTATACGATTAAAGACCCAATGTCTTTGCAAATTCGCGCACTTCGCGACGTTAAAAGTTATTTGGAGAAAAAGGGGTATCTGATGATACCGCAGCAACGTAAAATGTACTTTAAAACTTGTTTTGGTACCTTAAAAAACTCCTCTCATGGACGTACAATGCAGCAGGATTACTATAGTTTATAGCATGGACATCACCTCCAGCTCAGGAACGATGATGTCTGGATCCCGTCATGGGACGCAGGGTAGCGCTTGCTACCAAAGGAAGAACACCTTCTTCGCTCAACGAACTGTGCACAACTGACTTAGTCCCGTCTAACTGGGATTAAATAAACACATTTTTAGGGGGGTCTCTTCTTCGATATTGGATTGGTACACACTTGAAGAAAATTATTTTTAGGGTTTATTACCAATTTTTCATTATTTTCGTTCCGCGACGTAGTTAACCATAATTAGACCGATGTGATGTCGACACGTTCCCAATAGTAATAAACCGAGTTATAATTAAAAGTTCGTATATTTATAGTTCATAACAGTTCATCCATTAGACCCGACCCTTTTTTACGACATCTAAGGGCAACCAACGTTTTCAAGAAAGTATTTTAACTATACGGGGAGAACCATAAGTTAAAAGAAAATTGCGGAACTGCAACATGTACAAAAAACGAAATCCCCATGAATTAGAAAATTACAGACCTATAAGCCTTCTTAGTCACTTATACAAACTCCTTACAAGAATAGTAACGAATCGTCTTGAGAAAAAACTTGATTTCTACCAGCCAATGGAGCAAACGGGATTTCGTACCGGATTTGGAACAAATTTCACCTACAGAGCATTAAAACGGTAATAGAAAAGACTATCGAATACAATCGACCACTCGTTTTGGCTTTTGTAGATTTCCATAAAGCCTTTGACACGGTAGAATTTGACAAAATTCTGGAAGCACTACAAGCATGCCGCATTGACTACCGATACACAAGGTTCATTTACAATACATACAAGAACGCAACTATGTCGGTGAAACTACATAAAAACACGGACCATATCCCAATCGGCAGTTTGCCTGTTTACCGCAGGCGCAGTACTAGAAAATCTTTGTAAAAAACTTAACTGGGAAGAGCGAGGCCTGAATATTGACGGTAGAAGATTAACAAATTTGAAATTCGCAGACGACATAGTTTTATCCTCTGACAACCTTAAGGAGACATGTACAATGCTACATGAACTTCAGTTGTGTGTGCCAGTGTAGGTCTTAAAATAAACATCTCCAAAACAAAATTTATGACAAACCTAGTACCTAGCGGAAATATCAATATTGGAGACAACGAAGTAGAGCTAGTGGAAAAGTACATATACCTTGGACACGAAATAAAGATCACAAGAGACAACCAAACATGCGAACTACGTAGAAGAATAAACCTAGCATGGGCAGCCTATGGAAAACTCAAAACCATCTTTAAAAGCAATATACCAATTTCTTTAAAACGTAAAACATTTGACCAATGTGTGTTGCCTGTGATGACTTATGGTGCCGAAACTTTGACATTGACAACTACAATTTCTAAAATGCTGCAAATAGCCCAGAGAAAAATAGAAAGGTCAATGCTGAGTATATCGCTTCGTGCCCGAGTTAGAAATGAAGACTTAAGACGAAGAACAGGAGTTACCGATATAATTTCCCGAATTGCCATCCTGAAATGGAACTGAGCCGGACACGTCGCCCGAATCAGTGATGGGAGATGGACGAAGAGATTACTTGAGTGGAGGCCGAGATTAGACAAAAGAAGTAGAGGAAGACCACCTACTCGTTGGACTGACGATCTCAAGAAAATGTCTAGAAATTGGATGCAAAGTGCTCAAAATAGAGCACAATGGACAAAAATGAGGGAGGCCTATGTCCAGCAGTGGACGCAAAGGGCTGGATGATGATGATGATACCTCCCTCTGTTTCATCTTCTATCTTCTCCTCACCCTCACAGTGTGAGGCTCTGAGGCTCACCCCCTTAAAACGCTTCATACCGATAAGGATCCCGTCCGTTACTCGCTGGGATATGATTGGTAGAAAGTAATCAAGTGTACTGGTTGTAGATACAATAGTTGTTACTCGATCTGATACGATTGGTACGAAGTAATAAGAGTAATCAAAGTAGATACAATAGTCGTTACTCGCTCTGATACGATTGGTACGAAGTAATCAGAGTAATCAAAGTAACGATTTGCCTCTCTGTATAGTAATCGTTACTTTCGGTATTCGTAAGTAACGAGAACTTTGTAACGAATAGATACTTTTTCAAGATCTCTATGAAACAGGCGATTTTTGTAGCCCCAATGTTTTTTTAATGGACACCACAGTGGCAGTGGCTAGGATCGACTACCTTGGCCAGCCACTGTCGCTCGTGTGGAATGGCACATTTAATTTACATAAGAATTTACGGGTAATCATGGGAAGCTACTTTGTGAATCCACAGAGTAGTGCTGCAGAGTGGTACGTCTGTTTTGAACCTAAGTCTATCTATCATATAGTTTATATAGGTCGTAGAGAAGCGAAATAAGGCGGGAACTCTTTGGCGTTTCTGGGTATTTCCTAGGATTTACACTTAATTCTGATTAACAGTGATAAACTTGAGGAATTTTTTTAATGTGAGACTGAGTAATTAAATATGCTGTGAACAGATACTTTCCAGCCTTGTACAGTCTGTAAAGTTTAATTATGATTAAGCGTGAATAGGAATAACTAAATATTAATATTATATTCTGTTTACGTACTCTTCTAAATTGAAAATAAAGAGGTATTTCTCCATTTGAATTTCTGTCAAAAACACTTTTGTGGTAAATAATAATAATAATAATAATAATGGACGGATTTTATTCCAAGCTGCAGTAAGCAGTAACTTCACCACAATTACACGATTCAAAGTATTTCCCAATTACATGAACCTTTCGGATAATTCTACTTTACAATTTATGCAAATTCGAAAAACACTTATTTATTTATTCTTCGGAGGTTAGAGCCGTGACTGTGCAATGCCTAACTCTAAAATTTGAAATTTGAAGTTGTCAGAAGGGCAACCATTAGTATGTAAATGAACCAATTTGGCATTCATGTTATTCTGAACGTGCCTTTGCAAGTTGCTATAACTTTCAGCTCTCACTCTGAATCTCTGCTATTATGTTATGATCTCTCTGAACTGAACCCATTGCCAAACGAGAATGATATGGCAGGGGCGCGCATGAGGTATGATTCCATTAAATTATTAAAAATATTTGTTTTTATAAGAGCGTAGAATTTAAACGCGAAAGATTGTCGTTGAGTCATTCAATCTTCGCTTGTCCACTGCTGGACGTAGATCTCTCATAATTTTCCATATGTTTCTTTTGGGCGCTTCTTGCACCCAATTCCTATGGTCTCTGTATTTCGAGTATTTGTAATTATATCCAGAAACACTACCCTATCCAGGATTTGGACATATCATAATAACCCCAATGCTTGGTTATGAAAATTATGTAATATATTCTGTAGGCTTCCCTAGTTGTATTTCTTCTTAAGCCTTTTTCTTGGGTCTACCAACGGTAGGTTAGATGGGATTTAATATGAAAGTGGACGCTTAACTGACCTAAGAGGTCTACTGTGACTCAAAGTTGTCCTTGCAGTCCAGCCTTTTTAACAAAGTCTATCTTCCGGCTATTTGTTTAATGTCATCTACCCATCTCGTTTGTGGTGTTTCTCTTGGTTGTCTTGTTGTCTACCTTTGTAAGGTTTCCAATATCGTATTGTGTTGTTCCAACATGGTATTTTTGTCTAGAAGTCGTTCCTCTTTTTATTTGATAGTCGTATACATATAAAATTTCCATTACTCTATCTGTTGTGGCTAGTTTACTCATATGTGTCTCGGTTGGGGTCCAAGTTTGACATGATAGGATGATCCTTCCTATAATATGTGATGATAGGAAGGATGCATTGGTGAACACTTTGCTCAAGTATTGAAGTAGTTTGCGGTTCTTAGGCATTAAACTGAGTTTTCCAAATCCTTTTCGCACTTTGGTTCTCTTTGTTAAGTGTCTGAATTTGACTGAGCTAGATATATCAGAGCTTCAACCGGAAATTACCAAATCAGAAATAAAAAAGGCCATAAAACAAATGAAAGTCGACAAAATATCCGGTAGAGATAGAGTTTTAACAGAAATGCTGAAATACGGAGGAAAAGGAGTTAAAAACATGCTGCATATACATACTACTAAACAATATAATGAAAGAAAAGAAAATCCCGCAAGATTGGGAAGAATCAATTACGATCCTACTTTACAAGAAGGGTGATAAAGCCGATCTGAAAAATTATCGACCTATAATACTTCTTAACCTACAAACTGCTAACAAAAATAACCAGAAACAGACTAACATCAAAATTGGACGGATATCAGGCAAAAGAGCAAGCAGGCTTCATAAAGGGATTCAGTACCAGTGACCACCTACTTAAGATGAGACTGTTGGTAGAGAAATCAAACGAATATAATATACCTCTTTTTATGGCATTCACTGACTTTGTGAAGGCGTGTGATAGCGTTGAGCACTGGGCGATAAAAACCTCATTGCACAAAAGCAGGATTGACCAAAGATAAGCAAAATATACGGGAAAGCTAAAACTATAATAAAATTATAACAGAACACAGAACCAGTACCAATTAAGAGATGAATCAAACAGGGCGATACCAGCTCGACAAAACTGTTCAATCAAGCGCTGGAAGACGTGTTTAAGAAGTCGAAATGGTAAAAAACAGGTAATAACATCAATGGACAATTCCTGAATCACCTTCGCTACGCAGATCACATCGTCTTGAGGGCTGAAGACAAAAATTAGCTCCAAAAAATGCTAGAAGAGCTAGATACAGAAGTGAGAAATATAGGGTTGAAAATGAACTTTCAGAAAACAAAAACAATGACTAATACTAATAGGGCTTTTCATCGATTGTCATTTGTTTCGAGCTTCTGTCATATGTTGTATAATCCGTGAATATTAATATTATACACAGATTATACGACATATGACAGAAGCTCGAAGCAAATGACTGTGAATGAAAAAGCCCTATGAAAACTGTACAATAACTATTCAAAATGAAGAAATCCAACAAGTTCAAGAGTATATATGTATATCTGGGTCAAGTATTTAGGCCTAACAAGGAGAACCAAACATCGTAGCTGATCAGGAAAATCAGACTGGCATGGGTAGCGTCTGGACAGCTAGAAAACATTCTCAAAAATGAGTTACCAGCAATACCTAAAAACAAAAGTCTACAACCAATGTGTACTGCCTGTATTGACATGTGGAGTGCAAATATGGACACTGAAAAGAAATAACATGGAAGGTATTAAAAACACAAAGGCCCATGGAAAGAAAAATACTACAAGTAAATCTGAATGATAAGAAAAGAAACGAATGGATAAGAAAAATCACTAAGCTCAAAGATGTAAATGGAAAAATACTTACTTTACTTTTTCGTGTCTGGATCCGACTACAGTTTTTCTGCCCAATATCGGGCTACGTCTACACCCTTTGTATTTGCGAGCCATAAATCATCGAGGGTGCACTGTGATGGGCAAAGTCTGCATACTCTCAGATGCTCCACGCTCTGTATTTCCCCACATTCACAAAGTGCGTCGTTATCTGTCTTGATGCCCCATTTAATAAGGTTCTGTTTTACAGGGGCAACACCTGTGCGTATTCGGTTGAGTGTCCGCCAGGTTCTCCAGTCCAGGTTCGTTCCATTAGGTCGTTCTGGATGTAGGGGGAACAGTTCAGGTGGTTCGACGCTGACATTTCTCATAAACCTTTTCCTTGATTTAAGTCGGATGATTCCTGGCGGTTCCTCAAACCCGCATAATTGGTGCCTTTCGTCGAAAGTTTGCCTGAACTTCTCCACATATTGTGAGGCGCATCTACGGTCGTCTGGTGATGCGAATCCAGCTGCCCGGTACAGTAATGGTAGAGGGGTAGGCTTCATACAACCGGTAATTATTCTACATGTTTCATTTAACGCCGTGGTGACTTGTTGGGCGTGTCTAGATCTACCCCAGACGGGACAAGCATATTCCCCTGTTGAGAAACATAAGGCCTCAGCTGTTGACTTTAAGACCTTGGGGTTTGCACCCCACTTGCTCCCTACAAGTTTCCGGAGAAGGTTGTTTCTCGTAGAAACCCTTTGTCTTGTGCTCTGACAGTGGAATTTATAAGTTCGTGACCGGTCTAGTATCACTCCAAGATATTTGGTCCTATCAGTATGTTCCAAGCGTTGTCCCTCCCAAGAAACATTCAGTTTTACATGCGCCAGATGGTTGTTGAGGTGGAATGCACATACTTGGGTTTTAGTAGGGTTTGGCTTTAATGAGTTTTGTTTGTGGTAAGCTGACATCATGTTTAAAGCCTCTTCCATTGCCGACTCTACTTGTGTGAGTGTTTTCCCCTTTACGGCGATACCAAGGTCGTCAGGGTACACAAAACTCTCAGTCCGGGGGTGCATTGGTTGGTCATTGGTGTAGATGTTAAATAGGGACGGCGCCAGAACGCTTCCTTGAGGTAGGCCATTTTTTTGGGTTCTCCATCTGCTCTTCTTTCCATTTAGCACAACGTAGAAGCGTCTATTACACAACAGTGATCTAATGATATTTACCAGGTCATAGTCAAGCACAGTGTTATAGATCTTCGTTAGCAAGGTTCTGTGGTTTATCGTATCGTAGGCCGCTGTAAGGTCTATCAAGGCTACTCCCACTATCTCCCTCTGCTCAAACCCCTTCTCTATGTGCTCTGTTAGGTTCAGCACTTGGCCTGTGCATGATTTACCTGGTCTGAAGCCTGCTTGTTGTGGGATTAGTTTTGCATCTAATGTTTCCTGGATGCGGTTCAAAATGAGGCGTTCATACAATTTATATAAATGACATAGAAGAGATATCGGACGGTAGCTACTCGGTAGTTCAGGGTCTTTACCAGGTTTCAGAAGGGCTATTCCTTTTATTTACGCCACATTTGTGGAATCTGGTAGGTGGAGCGACAGATGTTAAATAGATCGAGCACCCATTGCCTCGCTTTTTGCCCGAAGTGTTTTATCTGCTCTGTTAGGATTTCGTCCACCCCAGGGGATTTTCCATTTTTCATACAGTCAATACCATTCTTAAGCTCTTCGATGGTAAATGTGTTTCGCAAGAGAGTTGTTTCCTGGTCTTGAGTTCTTATAATCTTTGGCGTTTTGCAACGATTGTTTGTTTTGCCATTCAGCACTTGGTGGGCTATCTGATTTGGCGTTATTGCACATGGCTCTTTCACCTCTGTTGGATCACCATTAAGTTTTTTGATCATATTCCAAGCCTGCTTACTACTGTGCGTCATATCCATTTTACTTAAAGTCTCGCTCCACCGTTCTTGTCTGGAGGCGCTTAGTATTTGCTGCAGTCTCTCCCCTACCTCCTAATGGAAAAATAGCAGCACTGAAATGGAAATTCGCTGGGCACAATGAAAGGCAAAAGGACGGCAGTTGGAGTAATTAAATACTACACTGGAGACCCTGGGAATACCAAAGAGGAAGAGGAAGACCTCAAATGAGATGGATCGACGACATAAAAAAACACGCTGGTTCCAAATAGATGAGTATAGCTCAGGACAGAGAATCCTGGAGAGAAAAAGGGAAGGCCTACGTTTAGGAATGGGCGAAATAGGCTATAGATAGATATATTGTTGGGCTTGTTCTCTCTCATTGCTATTTATACTTATATGTCTGGCGTCTGGGGTCATCTGTGTTTGCTATTATTTTTATTTTTATAATTCATTTTTAGGTCAATGTATTGGGAGTTGTCTGCGAATTCTTCCATCATAGTTTTATGTACTTAGTAGTTCTTCGAATGTGCTCGCTAAAACTACGATGTCGTCAGCGAATCTGAGGTGGTTTAAATTGTTGTCATTAACTTTGGTGCCATATGTTGGCCAATTTGTAGATTTGAAGACGGCTAGATTCAAAGCTTTGGCGATACTACGTGTCGCCTTGTCTAACTTCTCTCTCAATGGGGATTGAATTTATATTTTCGTCTAGTTGTACAATCAGTTGCGTTTCAATATATTATGTATTACCGTTGAAACCTTACCGCGCTGAGCAGATGGGACGTGAATTATAAATTGTAAAATTCCCTCATCTTCCTTAGTTTCAGCATCCGTTATGGTTTGCAAATTGTAGAAGCCTCGGAGGTGTAACCAGAGAAGGTTTCCATTGTTTTCGGTCTGGTGGGATGTAGAGTAACATTATATTGTTTTATATGCCATTAGACTGGAAACTTAGTTTTTTGCTAGCAGTTGCTGCTAGGGCATCTATGCCATTTCGTTCGTTACAATCCCTGACTGCACGCCGGGGTTTGTTTTGGTTGGATTAGTAGAGAGTTTCGAAACCGGTAGAGGTGCACTCTCTGATTGGACTAGAATATGATGCGCCTGTATTTTCGTTTTGCAACGAAATTGAAAATGGTTATTCATTTTTGATATTATGTATTAGTTGCAGATATCTGGAGTCTATTTATTAATAGCTTTTTCTGTTGTTCACATCTGGATTCTGTTAAATGCCTTTTCACAGTCTACGAAAGCCACAAATGCGAGTAGTTGATATTCGTTTGCCTTCTCTAGCAATATTCTCATTGTCAACACAGATTTAACGTACTATGTCCTTTGGGAAAGCCAACCTGTTCTACTGATTAGTAATTATCCATTTTGCATTCACTTTCTGTCAGTGCCATTTTATTCATCTACCCTTGAGTCGTAAATATCCTGTTCGGAGACCTAAGATAATTCACAGATCAATGGTATTTTATCTAGTATATCTTTGAATGGTTACTGTGAAGCAGAAGTCACAAAAAATGCGATGAGTCGCCGAACTAAAGTTTGGAAAGACAGATCTATCTCTCAAAATATCAAGATGAGACTAGTGAATGCCCTTGTATTCTCAATATTTTTACACGGAGCAGAGACTTGGATTCTATGCGCATGCGAGCGTCAAAAAATTGATGCCTTTGAGATGTGGTGCTGGAGAAGAATGCTGCGCATACTTTGGACAGCTCATAGGACAAACGTTTCCATTCTAAACCAACTCCACGTTAAAAATAGGCGGCCCACAATATGTCTGCAACGAATACTGCAATTCTTTGGTCACGTGGTTCGCAGAGGTGACGACAGTTTGGAGAGATTAATTGTTTCTGGAAACGTTCCGGGGAGAAGATCAAGAGGACGATCACTAACTAGATGGTCGGACTAAATAAAAATTCAGCTGGAAACTCATTCTGCGAAGCTCTTAGAGCAGCTGAAGATAGAGACCAATGGAGAAACATTGTTAGGAATATTGGAAGAAATCACGATCCTCAGTAATAGGGAAACGACAAGAGAGAGAGAGAGAGAGAGAGAGAGAGAGAGAGAGAGAGAGATCTTTGAATCTGTTCTTTGAAAGTTCATGTATAAAAGCCTTATAACGTTTGAGACTCATTTGTTTGTACTAGTGGTTACGTTCATCCATTTCACCCAGTTGCAGTGGATATCGTTATTTTGAATGTGCTTCTTGCTATGCCACTGAAGGGTTGTGTTCATATGAATATTAAGTTTTCACTAAAGTTTAGGCTTGGTTTCCCTCAGTATACTGCTGCTTCGACTCCTTTATCGGTTTTAGATGCGTCTGTATACCATCATTGATCTGCCATTAATAGCAATAGTAATGTTTACTAATGAAGTAAAAAAACCTCACATGTAGGTAGGTGGTATATAATTTATTAAAAAATTTTTTCTAAAAATGATCCAAGATGGATAAAATCACAAACGTTTTCGGACCAATCAGTCCATCATCAGGTGGTAGAAACCTAAAATAAGCAAACCACTGTATTAAAAAAGCCAAGATGAAATTTGACTGTCTGAAAGTTAGGAAAATTACAACATATGGTTACTTACTTCAGATCCAAAGTAGTTGGAACTAGCTACATATTTAGGTCAAAAGACCTTAATGTAATAATAATTATGCCATTTAGGCTACAAAAATGTCGACAATAAGTCGATGTCACAAGAAATTAAATTGCAACGGTATTACAAAGTGGTCTTCATCTTGGCCTCAAACTGACAGACTAAAATATGACATTGAACGGATATTGACAAGACCTTCTAGGGAATTTTGTGTGTATGTAGTTATATTGTACTTTAGAAATGCGAAAAATATAAAAAATATTTTTACTTAACTGAATGAATTTAATTAGATATTAAATAAATGAGTAAGAATAAACAATTTAAATTAATAGTCACATAAAATTGTTTATGAAAATTTCATGGCGGTGAAAGCGAAAATTTTGCCAACAGGTAATGACGTCACTTGGTAAAAAGAAGAACAAAAAGAAAAATAAACTGAAGAAAAATAAAAATAAAATAAAAACAAAATTATTAGATAATAATTATAAGGTAAAAGAATTAGTGAATAAATCTGGAATTTGGCTATAATGAAATGTAATATAGTTGATAGTCATAATGTAACAGTATAACTGGTTGTCTAATTTCAAGTAGATGTAATAGGGTGAATAAAACACAACTAAGTAAAATACTATGGTTTAACGGAATTGAGATTAAAGTACTAAATGGATGTATTATTTAAGAGAAAGTACTGTGAACTGTAAATAAGAAAACGATAAGTGAAAGTTAATATGGTGTGAAGTAAATAATGATATGATGCCAAATTATTGTTTGAAAATTATGTGAAAATAAAATTAAAATTAAAAATAAAAATATAGAGGGAATAAAACGAGGGTGAAAATAAGGTAGAAATGATGCATTATAAAATAAAACAAAAATTGTAGGCCTTGAATTAATGGTTGTCTAACTTGAAGAGAGATTGAAGATAAAATTAGGTAAAGAAATTAAACTAAAGTTAAAAAGAAAATGAACATTTATGTGGTTACTGGACCAACAGAGACATG
Source organism: Diabrotica virgifera virgifera (assembly GCF_917563875.1). Classification (NCBI taxonomy): domain Eukaryota; kingdom Metazoa; phylum Arthropoda; class Insecta; order Coleoptera; family Chrysomelidae; genus Diabrotica; species Diabrotica virgifera. The sequence goes on from NC_065448.1 coordinate 41,790,011, forward strand.
AAAACCTAAGCCTACCTCCACAAAGGATAGGAGACACGCAAAGGTACACACATATCCGTCAGCTCAATGATCACATAATAATCATGACAAATTGGCAAAATAGTTCTCAGATTAACATTGTAGGTAATGGTGTGATAAATGTATAGTAAAAAATAGAGGAAGGTCTTGCTTGTTGAATATAACAAAGCTAATAGAAAGCAAAATGAAAATGTTTGTGGTCAACAAACTGACAAGAGACAAACATGCCCAAACCTACCTCCACAAAGGATAGGAGACATGTAAAAGCACACACATATCTGCCAGTCCAATGATCACAAACACTAATAACAACAATTTAACTTAGATGAACTGAAGGATTGTATTTAGAGGTGTCCAATAACCACCAGCGACCGAACCACAACCAAAAAACCTGTGTATAAGAATAAAAGGTAAATAGTTCAGAAAAATATATTGTAAATGGATGGAGGGTTTGTGAAATGTATATTAAGTAGCATGTAGTTAGGTAAAGATGTGGATTCGGAGTTATCAAGCTGAAAAATAAGAATGTCTTAAAATAAAAATGAAGAGAAATATCATGTGAAGCATGGACCCTGTGGAAATAAAATAGATGTATTTAGAAAAATATGAATTAAGTGTAAAAGGTTAATTCTAAACTATGGAAATAATTGACGGTGTATAGGAGTAAAGTCACGGTTTAATGAAGTTTGAAGATTAACACAATTGGGGCTAGTACGTATGTCCTTGATAATCTCCAAATCCTCATACAAATCTAACCTGAGTGTATTTTTATCTTGAATGTTGTGGATCAAAGAAACCCCTTCTGGAACCTTGAGATGATGTTTATTGACTTTAAGATGATGGGAAAAAGCAGAAGTATTGTCACGTTTGGAGTGTTCAGAAGTTCGAACTGTAAGAGACCTAAAAGTTCTGCCCACGTATGTAGCATCACAGTCAGAACATGACAATTTATAAACACCACTGCGATTCATATAGTGGATGGAGTCTTTGGTGTTGGATAGGATTTTACCAAGAGTGTTATGTACTTTAAATGAAATATTAATATTGTCAGAGCTATTAAGTATATGTTTAATCTTTTCAGAAATTGATGAGTTATGGAATGGTAATGATCTATATAAAGGAGGGATGGTTGGGTTAGAATTGTAAGCCGATTGCCGGAGGAGATTGGACTCTCTCTTACGAATAAGTTTATCAATGATGTCAGGACTGTAGTCATTGTTTACAGCTATTTGTTTAATTATATTGAGTTCTTTGTTGAATTCATGAGTTGATAAAGGAATAGTGTATAGTCTATGTATGAAACTTCTAAAAGCTGAATATTTATGGGAGAGAGGATGATTGGAGGATGCGTGAATGACATGATCTGTTTGTGTAGGCTTGCGATAAATACCAAAGTTGAATTGATTATTAAGTCTGGTAATGGACAGATCTAAAAAATTGATGGCATTAGAAACTAACAACTGGCCTAACTTTCAGACAGTCAAATTTCATCTTGGCTTTTTTAATACAGTGGTTTGCTTATTTTAGGTTTCTACCACCTGATGATGGTCTGATTGGTCCGAAAACGTTTGTGATTTTATCCATCTTGTGAGGTTTTTCTTGTACCTACATGTGAGGTTTTTACTTCATTAGTAAGTTTTTATTATGGTATACAGCCAATGAGAGGAATCTTTTCCTTTATATTTTAATAGTAATGTTCTTCAGGGACATGCTTTGCATAAAAGTCAAACGCAACAGTAAAAGCCAATAGCAACATATGGCATAGAAACATGGATCATGGCAGAAAAGAAACTAAACCTTATCAATACTTTTAAAAGAAAGATATTCAAAAGGATATTGGGACCCATCTGCGACAATGGTTTTTGGAGAATAAGGTTCAACTAAGAGTTGTATCAATATTACAAAAAACTGAACTGGGCAGGTCATCTTATAAGAATGGATAATCACAGAACACCTAGTAAAATGCTAAGCGGAACGATGGTGAGACGTCGAACAGTAGGAAGACCAAGAAAGAGATGGACAGAGGAATTGAGAATCGATGCTAAAGAGATATTGGAGGTGGGTAACTGGAGTAGAGTAGCCAAGCCAAAAGGTATGCTTGGAGACGGATCCCTTGGGGAGGACAATGTCCGGCTTAGGCTGTAAGACCAGTAAAAAAACATCTTCATAGGGCTGTTTCATGGAAGGCATAAACAATACATTCTGTAGCAAAGGACCTGAAACTGGACGAAATTTGGGAGACTTTGAATAAGATTTGTGACAAACGACATTAAAAAAATCCTTACCAATTGGATTGCAGCAGCATCGAATAGATCGAAATGAAAGTTTTGGAGGAGGCCTATGTTCAGCAGTGGAAGGATTTAAAAAATGTCTATAAAACCAAAAAAGAATGTGTTTGTACCTTGTACGCACGTAAGAAGTTATACTTCTATTATATGACTTCAACGAAATAAACATATTTACTTTTAACAGTTTATTTGTATGTTATTTAAATATTAAACTAATTTTAATACTTACCACTTTCAAAAAATTTTTATTAAAACAATACCAATAATTAAAAAACAGAATGTGTGTACTTTGTACGCACGTAAGAAGTTATACTTCTATTATATGATTTCAACGAAATCAATATACTTTAAACAGTTTATTTATATTTAATTTAAATATTAAACTAATTTTAATACTTACTACTTTCCAAAAACTTTTATTAAAACAATACCAAAAATTAAAAAAATAAAAGAATAAAACACACACAAACAAATTGAAAAATCCAGCAGAGAAATGATTTCTGACAATAATTGTTGCCAAAAATTTTAATATTATAATAAATATATTTACTAAAAACACTAATATATTCGTTTTGCAGCTTATTTGCGCTGATACATATCTACATAAATTGAAAGATTTAGCAACTAAGTCCACTCTGTATGTGTGCGCATGCGCGCAGAATAATAAAAATTCACTTTCAATCGCGCCTAAAGAAGTATAACTTCAAAAAGAAAAATGTTTATCTTTTTATTTCTTTTATACTCTATTTATGTATCATCAAATACTGTATACCAGTTTCGTTTAATCAGTTGGGCACACTAATTAAATATATTATATAAATAATATTGCAATACACGCTACTGTCTCATCTCCAGTAATATTATGCCCCTTGAACTGATGCATTCCCCCAGTTAGCGACCAATTAACATATCATTGAAGTACTAGCTCGTATTGGACCCCCACTGAGGCCGCATAATGGCCACTGATTGGTATATAAATCTCCCTCCTCCCCCTCCCCGCGCTCCGGCGTAAACCCTCCGAAAACACCCTGGGAAATAGGAAACCTTACAATTACGTTTATTTTGAATATGTCGGTGAAAAGGCATGAATTTTCCTCGATGGAAATGTAAATTGGACAGATTTGCGATTTGCAAGCTTATGATGGCAATTTTCAGTTGTGCTTTTCTATGGAAATTCGAAAATTGGAAAATAAAAGGTAAAGTTGAAAGTTTTGTTGAAAACACTAAGAAACAATTATTAAAGGTTAAGTTTTTTTTTATCAAAAACTTGATGCAGAATCATTTTAAAATATCATTTTAATTTTGTTAATTTTTATATACGATTATATACATAAAGATCTACAAGAGACACTGAGCAACTCTTCTTCTTCTTCTTCTTCTTCTTCTTCTTCTTCTTCTTCTTCTTCTTCTTCTTCTTCTTCTGCTTCTTCTTCTTCTTCTTCTTCTTCTTCTTCCCTCTTGTATGTAGGCTTTAAAGCCTGTTTGTTCTTCAATATTAGCCTCCTAAATTGTTTAAGTTATCGCACCATCTTTTTCTTGGTCTGCCAATACTTCTTCGTCCATTTGGTGACTTATCTCATGCTATTCGTACTAACCTATCCTCTGCCATTCTACTAATGCGTTTGTTCTACTCCTATTTCCGTTTTGTCACCCATCCATTTATGTCTTCTATATTGCATGATCTTATGTTTTCGCTTCTCTCCCTATCCAACAGACTTTGCCCTGATATTCGTCGGAGTATTTTCATCTCTGTTGTTTCTATTAGTCGTCTCGTTTTATATGTGTCAGGTCTTGTCTCCGCCGTGTATTTTAATATAGGTCTAATTGCTGCTTTATAGATTCTTGCCTTTGTGTCTTGTCCTAGGTGCTTGTTCTTCTAGATTGTGTCATTAAGAGATCCCGCCGCTTTACTTGCTGTTAAGCTTTGTTGTCGTACTTCCTCTTCAGCATCTCCGTAACTGGTTATATTTATTCCCAGATATCTAAACCTTGCTTCCTGCTTTATTATTTTCCCCACAAATTTTGATTTTACATCGTAGTGGGTATTTAGATGTTGTCATACATTTGATTTTTTCTGCTGATATTATCATATTGTATTTCTTGGCTGTTGTATTGAAGATGTGTGTTAATCTTTGGAGATCGTCTTCTGTCTCGGAGATTAATGCGGCGTCATCTGCATAACACAATATTTGGATTTCTTTGTTCCCCATTCTCTAACAATGACCTTTACGTACTGATTCTATTATTTCGTCTATTATTTTGTCTGACTCCGCTTTGTACTGGTATAAACTGCGTTAGTTTTCCATTTATCTTTGCCTGTATTCGATAATGAAAGTAGATGTTTTCGATGGTTTGTATAATATTGATTGGTATGTTTCTTCTATACAGTAAATGTAAGACGTCTTCGACTTGGATGCAATCGAAAGCCTTTGTCGGGTCTATAAAACATACATATGCTGGTTTATTGTATTCAATGGCCTTTTCTATGATTTGTCTCAGTACAAATACGGCGTCTACGCAGGATCTTCCGGATCTGAATCCTTGTTGTTCATCTGATAAAGTTGTTAGTTTATTTATTTTGTTGGTTAGGACTTTTGTGATTAGCTGAAGAGCGGTGTTCAGTAGATTTATACCTCTATAATTGTTGGGGTTTTCTTTGTCTCCTTTCTTGAACATTGGGCAACTGAGCAACACAAAATTAGAAACTAAATAGATTATGTCCTCATGAATAAACGATTCCAAATTGGCATTAAAAGAGTAGCTGCTTCCTGGAGCAGATATTGGCTCTGGTCATCTCTGTAGAGTAGGGAGGGTGAGTAAGTACCACAGCACTTGAACCACAATAGACCCATTGTGCATCCTCCCAGGGAGGTGTCGCCTTTAGCTCAATGTCCATCCTGCCATTTCCAGGAATTTGAACAAATCACCATTGGATATCTCTCTTATGTCAGGCAGACGATAACTTCGGACATTCACATAGGACATAATCGACAGTATCGTATTCTCGTTCACACTTCCTGCACAGAGGTATGTCTACTAGCTCCAGTGTCTGGAGGTGTTTGCTTACTTCACAATGGCCATTTAGAAAACCAACTGTCAAGTGTAGGTTTTTCCTGGTCATTTCCAAGTACTTCTTTGATACCGACTTCCCAAGGTTCCTTAATAGTGTTACCTTGGCAATTCTACATACTGGCCCTTTTTCCCACCTTTTCGCAGTTTGCGTGTGGAAGCGACATATTTGGAAATTTCCGCGATTGTTGTAGTGAACCAGCCAAAAAGATCACCAGGCCCTAAGAGTCGTAGGCTTGTTGCCTTCCTACTAGCTAGCTGGTCAGCAATGCGGTTGCATTTATTTCCGTTTTGTGTCCTTTAGCCCACCTCAGAATGATGTTGTTACCATCCGAAACTTGAGCTGGAAACTCATGACACTCTAGTACTAACCCTGATGTGACACGTGGTATACCTTTTCGGGTTATCTCTTTTTAACACACTCTAAACTCCAGAAGATAACATACCTTAGCAGTGACTTCGGGTATTGGGTGGTCCGGGTGTCAGTTCTGATGACGTATTTGCATGCATTCCGTGCCGAAAACTTTCTAAACTCCAGAAAATGACGTTCCTTAGCAGTGACCGTGAACTCTAGGTAATCTGTGAGTCTGTTCTGATAACGTATTGTATTCATTAACACCAAAGATCCCCGTGTAGTCTGATCGCATCAATTTAGTGCCGAAATCACTCGAAACTCCAGAAGATGACGTGACCCTAGACACCAGGTGCTTAGGGTGTCGTTCTGATGGCATCAAACCTAAAGGCAGAAACCCCTGAAGTCGAAATTTAATGCCGAAACCCTCGAAACTCCAGAAGATGACATGTTTTAGCAGTGACACTGAGCACCAGGTGTTCCGGGGGTCGATTCTGATGGCGTATTCGTGTTCAGTGGCTTCAAAAACCTCCAAGTAATCTACTTGCATCAATTTAGTGCCGATAACCCTTGAACCGCCAGATGACAAGTCTACATAACAGTGACCCTGGGCACCAGGTACTCGGGGTCGGTTCTGATGGCGTAGTCGTGTCAAACGACTCTAAAAACCCCGATTAACAAAATCTGGCCCTTAATATGCTTGTTTTGACATGTTTACAGAGCATATTTTACTTCAAGTCAGGCCCGAGGCACTACATAATTGTCGGGCCTCTAACAAAAATTTAATAGTAATAATACTTTTTTAATTGTATTAATTATTATTTAATAGAAATATAGTTGCACCAGAAATTTAAATTTTATTAACAATAAATAAAATTTATATTTAAATAATTAAACAATGTTTAATTGTTTAAAGTGCAAAAACTACCGTGGAATTTCTCTACTATGTACAGCATATACAGGGTGTCCCGAATAGATTGGTCATAAATTATACCACAGATTTTGGGGTCAAAAATAGGTTGATTGAACCTCACTTACCTATATACAATAGTGCACACAAAAAAAGTTACAGCCCTTTGAAGTTACAAAATGAAAATCGATTTTTTTTCATATGTCGAAAACTCTTAGAGATTTTTTATTGAAAATAGACATGGGGCATTCTTATCGCAGCAACATCTTAAAAAAAATTAAAGTGAAATTTGTGGATCCCATACAAATTTTATGAGGGTTTTGTTCCTTTAAACCCTCCCAAACTTTTGTGTACGTTCCAATTAAATTATTATTGTGGCACCATTAGTTAAACTAAATATTTTTAACACTTTTTGCCTCTTAGTACTTTTCCGATAAGCCAGTGTTTATCGAGATATTTTGAATATTTGTCGAATCCACCACATATTTGTATATGGTTAAGTACGATTATAGAGACTTGTTAATAATCTGAAAATTTATTTATAACTTACATTTTTAGGTATATTTTGAAAAAGAAGCCACATCTCGATAAAAGATGACTTATCAAAAAAAGACTAAGAGGCATAAAATTTTTAAAAACACTGTGTTTAACTAATGGCATCACAATAATAGTTTAATTGGAACGTACACAAATATTCGGGGGGTTTAAAGGAACAAAACCCCCATAAAATTTTTATGTAAATATATTAAAAAAGAAGCCGCATCTCGATAAAAATTGGCTTATCGAAAAAATACTAAGAGACAAAAAGTTTTAAAAATGTTGTGTTTAACTAATGATGCCACAATAATGAATTAATTCGAACGTACACAAAAGTTTGGGGGGTTTAAAGGAACAAAACCCCCATAAAATTTTTATGGGGTAGACAAATTTTACTATAATTTTGTTTAAAGATGTTCCTGCCATAAAAATGATACATGTCCATTTTCAATAAAAAATCTCTAACAGTTTTCGATATATTGAAAAAAATTGATTTCCATTTTGTAACTTCAAAAAGCTGTAACTTTTTTTATGAGCACATTTATACTAAGGTAAGTTAGGTTCAATCGAACTATTTTTGACCCCAGAATGTGTGGTATAATTTATGACCAATCTTTTCGGGACACCCTGTATAATACATATGTATGTATGTATAAAGTCCTCACGTAAGTATTGTATAAACCAGCGGCTCCAGCCACTAGCAGAAAATATTATTGGAGACTATTGGAGAGTATCAGACCGGCTTCAGACGGGGAAGATGGATAATGGAACATATTTACAGTCAAGCAGGTCTTGAGCAAATCATGGGAACACGACATTGATGTTCACAACGTGTTTGTTGACTTTAAACAGGCATACGATTGAGTCAAAAGGAAGAGACTATACTATATATTGACTGAATTGGTAATACCATACAAGCTTATTAGACTCATTAAAGCCACAATGGATGAAACTCAGGCATGTGTACGAATACCGGTTGGAAAGCCAAGAAAGTGCCAGGAAGACACAGTAAGCAGCGATGCACAAGCACTTCTGATAGTCCGTGTATGGAAAAGAGCAGCCACAGATAAACAAGGGTGAAGGCAAAAAATAAAGGAGGCCAAGGCTCAATTTTGGTTGTAGTAAATTAGAAGAAGCAGAAGAACAGGATTTGAGGACGAACTTCCTGTTTGTGCACTGTTTTGAGATGTAAAATATGATAATATGGCATCTTTTGGTGCCTGCCGTTCCTGTTCTTTTAATTTTTGGTTTTTTCGTTTTTTGCTGCCACTTAAATGTTTGTAACTCATGATAATAATAAAACGATTACTCAGTTAAAAATAATGAGTGTTTAAAGGAATTTAATAAAACGACTAATGATTAATAAATAGATTAGTTGAACTTTGAAATAACTTAAAAAGCACAGGACTGAAAACTAATATGTACAAGCAAGTAATACCTTATCTTTGCAAGAACAACAAAACGGCATCAATCATAAAACTAAGTATTAAATTTAAAAGTGCATTTTTAATAAATATTATGACAATACGTGACGATACCTCTTGTTAATCCTACCTCTTGGTAATCCTTGTGAGTGGTGTCTAAATTTTGCTTTTATTGTAATGCCGACAAGGCAATCTACCTACTCTTATTGCAGTTTTATGATAAGAATGGTTTATGTTGGTTTATGGTTTATAAATATCACTCTACCCCAATTTGTTATCATTTATTGTAATATCATTGTAAATTGAAATAATTTTTAAAATTGATTTTGTTACTCAAATAAAAATTTTCTTTCAGTGATCTTTTCGGGCCCCATTAAAATGCGTGCCCGAGGCACGCCTCATGGGCCTAGTGGTAAAATAGGCCCTGCATGTTTATGCACTTTTGGATGCATTTGATGCACTTTAAAATGCAACTATGCATTACTACCCATTTTTCTATAGTATCTATTACTTAGACTTTTTTCTTGACATTATCCTGAACACAATGCAAAAAGTTGCAAGTCTCTAGGCGCTGTATTTAAAAATCGCTGTATTCGGGTGTTTTTAGTGCATAATGCCCTGGTTTTATAGACTGTCTTAGAACTTTGTAAACATCTATTACAAAAATGTCTTTTTTGCACGATTGATCATTTTGGACTGTTTACCGTGACAGATTTTACGTCAGTAGGTGACATTTACTATCAACTCGACGGTAAGTAATTCACTTACCGTCGAGTTAAAAAATCTCTTAATTTTAATTTATTTTTTGAAAGAATAAAGAAAAGTAACGAATTATTTATTAATATTGAAACTTATGGTACAATTTGTTAAATAATTTAATGAAATCCCACTTGTTTGGGCTGTGGTTTCACTTCTAACAGAAACTCCTGCAGAATCGCATACATTAGTAGTATTACTAGTATTGCACAATGTTTTTTCGGCAAAATCTATTTTATTTCGAAGAGAATCTTCTACATAGCTTTCTGCCACTGTCGATAAACGCCAACCTCCATGACGCTTTAATCCGAGGACATCAACACCTTTATTAGCCAAAAGCGTTGCTGATGTCCTCCTGAACGAATGGCCAGTATAGTTCTCGGGATTAGGCAAATTTAAGAATTTGGCAATTTGAGAAGGCCAGCCCCTGATTGTCCCTTTTCCTATTACTTGAGCACAACATTTTCCTTTGGCGTATCTTAAGAACAAATGATTTGATTTTACTTGTAATGGACGAAGTTTTATATACTTTTGCAGAATTTCTAAATATGGAATTTTATCGTCTGGTTTATTAACGTCTGTAAAAGTACGCTGGATGTTCGTTTTTGTATTGGGTACTTTTACAATCATTAAACCATCGGTTTGTTGGATGTCATTCATAGTAATATTATATACCTAATTCTTCTCTTCTACAGGCACCAGATATTCCCAATATCATTGCGACCTACAAATTATGAAAAAATCTTCATTAGAGTATTTCTTTTACCTAAACTAGCTTATATTACCTTGTGAACTAGAAATTCTTCATCCGGTGCTTCCATCAGATATTTTTCAAATTGCTCCCTTGTAAAAATGCTCGCTTTCTTAGGCCTATAGCCAACATTTTTTCTCTTCAAATACGCGATCAAAGTTGAAAACTTGGAAATATCAATGCCATCATAAAGAAAAACGGTGGATTTAATCATTGAATATTCTGCCCAGAGGCTTCCAGGAGCTTTCAACTGCATATGTCTTTGAACGAAATATGCCAATAGAGTCTTTTCTTCGATTCTTAAATTCTTGCCTTCGCACCATTTTTTAAAACTTTGGTAGGTATTTTGATAACGGATTTTGGATTTTTCGGGAATAATTGCGGAACACCCTTCTTCCCAAGCCCGTTCAATTTCTTCAAATTCACTTTCGCTCATATTTTAATTTATAATAATCAAAATTGTACTTAAAATTATTAACAACTAAATAAAAACTTAATTCTCCATTGTTGTTATGCACCCTAGTTACTACTTAAAAACCAAAGTATCTATCTTGATAAAATGAATGAAACTAGTCAATATGACGAAAATGTTTAATTTTATAATTTATAATGGTATCAATCGTGCAAAAAACGTTATAAGCATGTCGAACGTTAAGGGTAACCGATCTCAGACAATAATTGGAGTCGTCGCTCCGCTCGTCCTCCAAACAATTGTCTTCGATCGGTATAAAACCCTTACTGTTCTCCATACTTAATATACTATTTAAACTAGGGATCACTGGAAATTCTCCATTTGTAGTTATACAGGGTGTTTCATTAATAATTGTCCATATAGTAACTGGAGAAACCTTAGCACAAAATACGAAGATTTAACCCAAAACACTTAAATAAAAATGTGGTTCCTTACTGAGTTACAGGGTGTTTTATCTAAAAATTTAAAAACTATTTTTGCTCAGCATTTGGAAACTATTCGACTTATTCTTTTCATACTTCGCAGAAAGTGTGACTACTATACATCCTACTAAATTATGATAAACAAACTTTTCCAGCTAGTACCAGAGGCGTACGTCAGGGGATAGTAAATGGTTGACCCTTCTCAAATTCTACGCCCCTGGAGGAATTACTATTTTAGGGCCATTTTTAGATTCTCCAATACTTTCTACGTAAATAATATATTCTTCATTGGTAACGATAAAGTCATTAGTTTACGAGATATTTGAAGTTAAATATGAAACGGCACAGTTATTTTGATTTATTTATGATATGATTTATATGAATAAAATTTAAAAATTATTTGTACCCAGTACTTTAAAACTATTTGGCGTATCCTTATCATACCTAACAGAAAGTGTAGGTACTGTAGACCCTACTAAACTAAGACAAATAAACGTTTCTAGCCAATACTTTTTATGCAAATAATATACTCTTCATTCGTAACGATAAAATGATTAGTTTTCGAGATATTTGAAATTAAAAACGAAGCGACAATACATTAATCAAAAAAACCGTGTCGTTTCATGTTGAACTTCAAATATCTCAAAAATTAAGGACTTTATCGTTACGAATGAAGAGTATATTATTTTCATAGAAAGTATTGGAGAATCCAAAAATTGAAATAAAATAGCAATTCCGCCAGTGGCGTAGAATTTGAAAGGGGTCAACCATTCACATTCCCCCGTCGTACGCCTCTGGTAATAGCCAGAAACGTTTGTTTAACATAATTTAGTAGTTTGTACAGTACCTATACTTCCTGCCAAGTATGAAACGGATACGTCGAATAGTTTTAAAATGCCGAGCAAAAATAGTTTTTAAATTTTTAGATAAAATACCCTGTAACTCAGTAAGGAACCACATTTTTATTTAAGTGTTTTGGGTTAAATCTTCGTATTTTGTGCTAAGGTTTCTCCAGTTACTATATGAACAATTATTAATGAAACACCCTGTATATTAATGTACCTATTTATTTATCCACATTCTC